>NW_024090717.1:0-21103 GCF_014356525.2 Nilaparvata lugens
CACTTTACAGCACAGTGAAGTGGTTTTCATATGAAATACAAATACTAATTTTTTTTGTTCTTGTATTAACTAAAAACTTGAGATCTTTCGTAAATATTGTGGGGAGTCCCACAATGCCTCCAAAAGATATAATGAAGAAACTTAACCAATATTTCTTGCTATTTCCACTCTAGGTAGGCTATACTAATTTTTTGACTCTCGGTAGCAGGTTGTTTTTGAAATTCTTTGAATGTATTAATTCTAGCCTAATGGTAATTTTCAATAAATTGTTTATCAGATAGGTGGAGTTTTTATCTTTTATCTAGTCATGTAACTACATACTATGTGGCTTTTAAAACATGTAATAATCATTATTATTAATTTCAGGTTATCATCCATGGCTTCAAAAGCTACAGAGAGCAGACTATCGTTGAACCCTTTGATCGAAGGCACAATGTCGTTGGTGAGTGTATGAGGATGATTTTAGTAAACTGCCAATCTCTGGTTGGTGGTTGGAGATTATGTTCTCTCCCTTAACGACGACATACTACTGAATTACTACTAACATACTACTTATCATATATTTATTTCATACTTAAACTATAACATTCTATTGATTTTTATCAAATATTTGCGACTGATCATACTTTCAATAAAAAAAAAAAAAATAGACAAATGAAAATTAATAAATTACTCTGCTAGAAGATAACATCAATTCGAACTTATTTGATGAATTTTAAAGTATCAGTATGTTGTTTATTCCACGGAAGTGAATGTTGCTTTATAGATGGAAAAAGCTTAAGCTCTTACTTTAAAATTAAAAAGCTTAGCCTAGGTATGAAAGCTTCCTCTGCTTGATGCATTTATAGTGTTGTCAATTTCTCTATAGCAGTGAGGAGTTATGTCCGAGTTTTAGAAATCTACTGAGTCCGTATCTACTTGAAAATCTTCATTTGCTTGATAAATTATTCTGAATTAATTTCACCTTCATTATTGCTGTCTTCTATTCGTCTCGGACGTATTCAGCTTCCAAATTATTTGTACAGTATTACAAATAAAAGATGAAAAATACAATTTTGAATTATTTTTACTTTTGATAACTGTGATGTGTATAATATTTTATATTTATTTTTCAGTGGGGCGTAATGGATCTGGAAAGAGTAACTTTTTCTATGGTGAGTCGTATCCTCCAGGTGCATTAAATTCATTTCTCCATGTAAATCTACTAAAGTAAGACATGGTTTTTGATTAGGTAACTTTTGCACATCCATTTTTCCATTAATTTCAACGCTAAATTCTGACCCAATTTTCACATCTTCTAATAATAAATAATCATAATAATTTCTCAATTAATTTGAAACATTGTACATCATTTAGATTCCAAATATGAAATCTCACGACAAATATGTATCACACCTTAGATCATAGACAGATTAGGCTTTTCAATAAGCCTGACATAGATGATGATGAAGCATGCAAATAATTCACTCCACATTTTGTATTTTTAAATCAACCAATTGTTTTGGAGCATTTCAAAAAAGAAGAAAAATTCTTCTTACTTTACTCCCTGGAGTGGTGAAATATATTTTCAGGCATACGTAATCGCAAGGGGCAGTAGGAATAATGCATTGGTTCAAGCTCAAGCCCTTGATATTATGAAGATGTTCAAGCCCAAAATTATGAAAGATGATGAATGGAAATAATTCATTGGACTTAATAGTGTTCTTGTCTGCTTACCAAATTTTCATTTTTTCAATATTCTACTGAATCAGTTAAGCTCTAATTGTATCAAGATTTATTTAAGCGAATATTTTCTATGATTTTTCATCAATAATTTGTTGCTTTGAGCTGCGCAAACGCAGCTTATCTTAGTGCTGTTTATCTTCTTTATAAGTGAACAAGAGCTCTTGCAGCTTGCAGTTGCGATTCAGCCTCTATATAGATGTCTCCAAAGATAATTGACCAGAGAAAATACCAGGATATTCTATATCTCTCAAATATATTTAACAGTTTATGTTGAACATCACTCATTACATTACTGTCTTTCATTCAAGAATTTGATCAAATTTCAAGGGTGTCCACCTTCAATCGAAAATGATTTATCAATTAGAAAATAAGCTGTGATGTATTATATAATGTACAATGTATATTGTATTAATAATTGAACTTGAAGTGCATTTTCATTGAATTTTTGCAGCTATCCAATTTGTGCTGAGTGATGAATTCTCTCACTTGAGACCAGAACAGAGACAAGCCCTGCTGCACGAGGGTACAGGTCCACGAGTGGTCACTGCCTATGTCGAAATTATTTTCGACAATTCGGACAGTCGTCTACCTGTAAGTTTGCTGCAAGTTACATATTTCAACTTGATAAGACATAGGCCTAGTTATTTATGAATATAATCAATTATTGCTCTCGTATTAAGTTAAATATTGTATCAAAATCATTACCAATACATTTTTATCAAGTCATTGTGTCTTCACCCTGTTTCTGCTCTCATGAGAGATAAATTGAATGGTTGTTTCATTAAAAAATGTTGATTGCGTATTTTTTTGAAAACCGAATAGCTTATAATATGCCAGAGCCTGCTGTTGCATTGCACGTTATGTATATATTTATATATTACTTGACAGTTTTATAATACTAATTTAAACAGGAACACTATACAGATAAGTGAAAAACACTTAGATACTTCCATTATCTTTGGAAATTTTTGGTGGCTGTGCTAACCTTTGTCGACCGTTTAGTATAATATTATATACTATATTACTTTATTTAGGCCTACTTTATATTATATATTTATTGTTATTGTGATTGTATTATTTTAATCTTATTGTGCTGACATGGCTGTGTACTTAATATATTTTCTGGCTGAAAAAATCATTGAATCAATGTTTTAGTAATAAAAACGAAGTATGTTCCTCTTGGAATATTTTTAAGCAGAGGGCTACGCTAAAGACCTGTTAAAATCTTATATTTAATGACATACCCTAAGTCATCGCATCTCATTACCTAAAAAGTTCTAGAGACAATTCACTTGATTGTCGTATTTACCGTTAACTGGATATGGATTACAAATTTGATGCTCAATTGCCTACAAAATTTATTATCAGATCTTCAATTCTATAGAAATATAAATATGGCTTTAAAGATGATACTTTGATAACTACACACTCCTTGCTATATTATGAGAATGGTTTTGATTGAAAACACTTTCATGAATATGATTTCAGATTGAAAAGGATGAAATTGTACTTCGTCGTGTGATTGGAGCTAAAAAAGATCAATACTTCTTGAATAAAAAGATGGTTCCACGTACTGATGTTATGAATCTTCTTGAATCTGCTGGATTTTCAAGATCAAATCCCTATTATATTGTAAAACAGGGAAAGGTATGTGTATTTTTGCTGTTTTGAAACTGCTCTCGAAAGCTTCTAATACCTCGTCGTTGAATTCTTTTTGTTTTAAATTATGACAATCATTCATATTCTTTCTCAATTTTTATGTAATTTCCGTTTTATTTCTTTTGTATTTTTCCCCTCATTTATGAGTCACTGGCTTGGATCATTGAGTTGGTATTGTAACTCATTGCTCATTGCTCATGATGGAAGATGAATCAGTTGATTAACACCTATAGGACTACATTGGTCAGATTGACCGATGCACATTTTTGTCCTGTTGTTGTGGCAGAACTGGTTCAGTGTGAAGGCAGCCAATCATAGTACCTTTCCCTCCACTATAGACACGCCTATATCGCACATTATCAATCAGTTCAAGGCACGGAGTCTTGATGTGTAATAAATATTCTACTTATTTAGTATGCTACCCAACCTACTTGTAAATAATCTAGAACATGAACGCTAATTTATTCATTACTAGATATATGATAATAATAAAAGCGATAATAATATGTAAGTATAATCTGAATAATTTGTATACATACAAAATCATTATTTATTATTAGACATGGATAACCACTACCTGGATGTACATTATACAATTTGCTTTCGAAAACCAGCTTTCCAGCATGAGTGCACCCCTGGAACCTAGCAGTATTACTTGATTACATTGATCCTTGATGATATATTTCATGAAAAAGTCTTCAAAATCAGTCGAAAAGCTATAAAAGTCTAAATATGAGCTTATCGGTCAAAATGACCGTATGTTTTAAAAACGATGTAGTTTTATAGGTGTTAATTCATTGAGTCAAGAATATTCCCTTGGAATTGTCTTCCAGGCAACTAACAGATAATCTACAATATAGTTTATCAAATAAATTGTGAAACCCCTCTTCTTATTCTTGTTAAAGTTGTTATCTTACTACTTTTCATAATAATCATCATTGTTATTTTTCGTGTAATCATTTTTCAATCATTGAATTAAATCATTTCATTATTGATTTTTTAATTATCGTAGGTAGAAGATTCATACTACAACTTTGAGATATAACAATTCATAATTGTATAATCCAATAGTATATTTAAAAATTTAACCTTTTATTTCAAAAATAAAAATATTTTAAAAAAGTAATGTAAATTTTCAGATCAATCAAATGGCCACAGCTCCAGATTCTCAAAGACTTAAACTTTTGCGTGAGGTAGCTGGAACAAGAGTTTACGATGAAAGGAAAGAAGAATCAATTTCTATTTTGAAAGGTAACTATGTTTTTTTATTTAAACAAGTTATATGACAGTTTAAAAAGCATTATTCATTTATAATTAATTTGGAATTTCTGAAATCAAAACAATATTGAAAAATAAATTGAATGTGGAACGATACCGTTATACTGTTGATGTCCATCCTAACTTGCCATGGTCTGAATGGAGAACCAGGGGATGTCCATCCACGGGTCAGCTCGGTCTGTCTCGGGAGGAAGGCGATGAAAAAGTGTGTGAAAATATTCAGAAGAAAAGTGGAAAGCTTTTTCCACTAGCTGGCTGGAGGGGAGACTAGAATGCTAGCCCCACTTCTACCTCTCCTCAGCGTTTTTAGTCTGTCAGCCAAAACTGTCTGATCAGCTTTTAGTTTTTAAAGTTGGAAAAAAATTATTTCTCTCTTAAAGAAGGAACTGATGTTTGGGGGTATGTCGAACCTTGTGGTTCATGACAAATGTGAAGGATGATAATGATTATTATGAGAGTTTAATGAAACCACTTCTCAAGTGGGTTCCGAACCACCGGGAAGCAATTTTTAAACTTTCAAATTATAGTTAGCGGAATTAGTTTCTCATGTGGTCACCCTTCCAACGGGAGTAGCAGGCGAACTTATCAGCTCGACCGCTTCTCTTAATGTGTTTGATCTATCTGTAAATAATATAGCTTATTTATCTATCCACATTAAATTAGTTTAGAAACAATATGCATATAAGCCCAAAACTGTATGTTTCCAAACTTCCAAAACTTGTGTTCCAAAACTTTTAACTAAATGTCTTTCAACGGTATATTTCTCTACGTTATCTTATAATTTCTATAATACCGATACCGTACAACTTATCTGCTTATAAATATTCTGTCAATTGTATGTTCTTGTAATATTTGTCAATTGAATGTATCTGCGCCATCATGCATTCTTACTTTGATTATTTTTAATAGCTGGAAGATAAATTGAACAATTACGACGAGGACCAAAAGAAGCTGACAAGTGAACTAAAAGCGGCCCAAGAAGCAGCGAAAAGTGCAGCAAAGAAGCTGAAGGATGCCAGAAAGGAAGTGCAAATGGCCAAAGAGGAAAAGGAAACTTTGAATTTGGAACAGCAGCAATTGCTCAAAGATAAAGCTAAACTGGAGCTCACAATTAAAGATCTATCAGATGAAGTGCAAGGCGATGATAAGTCAAAGGTGAGTTTAAAAGTTGATGAAACTCTTTTTTAATAATTTTTTCCACTAAAATCATTTTTTATCTTGCGTTTCACTAAACTCATATTCATTTATTTGATTTTTTTATAAAATTTGAGTATACATTTATTGTTGCTATCGATAATAGTGACCCCTGGGTTGGAAAACTCGCTCAAGAACTGTTGTATTGTAATCTTTGAAACCCGCAACTTTTAATTATACAGAGTTGGTGAAAATTATGGAAACAGCTAAATATTTTTTTACAAGTATAATTTGACAGAAGGTTTCATTGGGCATCCTATTTGAAATGAAAAATTACTCTGTCGCTTCAGCATGTTTGTCCCTCATATGAATTCAAATTCCTTTTTCTTTTTTAATGAGAAGTTGGACATGTGATACATTATTTCAATACAGAGTTCCCAGAGAAATTGAATAACGAATACCGCACATTGATAACCCAACCCGTATCAGTAACCCTTTTCTACAGATTTTGTTTACATTGTTTTCTATTTCTATTTCAGCGGGAGTTTACCATTTTCATGAATAATAATTTACTTCCATCTGAAATAGACACAATCAGCTATGGAAAACAATGTAAACAAACTCTGCAGAAAAGTTTTTTATCCGATGCTGACGTCACGATATGGCAGTAGATGTTGGCTTCAGAGGCTAGACTTCCCAGCGTGTCTATTCTATAACTGGTCTAAGCTTGGAATTGAAATCGGCCATTGAGGGGGCAACCTTTAAGACTATTACATACCAATGCCTTTGTAATCTATAATATTACAAATATATAGATATAATATCATGTGCTAAAATACCCCAATGGCGGCCTCCAATTTCAAGTAAGAGCTATCATTGGGAAGGCATAGGCATTGTGGGTCTATATCTCTTTACGGTCTTTAAATCACAACAATTTTTTTTCTTATGCACTTTCAATGTTATCTGTTATATCCTGAAAAAGGACGAAGGAGTCAGTCAATTTTGTTGTCAAACAAACGTGTCCTGTTAAAAGGTTCGAAGAATATGTTTTCAAAACTTGAAACTGATTGATCAATTCTTTCTAAAGTTATTATAGAAGACGGACAACGACTTTGGCTTTCAGTAAGTCAAAAGTGAGAACTCGCTAACGCTCGTTCAATAATTCATCTTCCAGACAGCTTGATTGCATTTACTTAATCAGTTGTCACTTTCACATTCTCTGAAATCATTCCTCTCTGCGTTTCAAGTAATGTTATATCATTCTCTTTTCGACTTTCTCTCAACAGGATAGAGCTGAAAAAGAGTTGAAAAAGTTGAAAGAAACAATTGCTCAAAAAGAAGCTGAACTTGAAGAACTGAAACCGAAGTATGAAGCTCAAAAGAAGAAAGAGGAAGAATGCACACGAGAGTAAGGATCAACTCTTATTTTACTCATAATTTCCTATTTTTCTGGTTGCCATTATTTTGTTTTAGTTTTTTCGTTAAACTTTATATTATATCTACTATATTTTATCTAGGCCAAATCATATTCAACTATATTTATGACTAAGATTTGTTAGTGAATTGCTTTATATTATTGGTTCTAGATAAATATAATTATTTTTTTTCGTTATTTGTGAATACAATTACAGATCATCAGATCATATAGATATAATTGGAATAGAACAACAGGCTTGGCCCAAAAGTATTCTTCTCCAAAATTTTGATAAAGAATAACTTATGCCAAAAAATAGTTTATGTTTCCATGGTTAACCTTCCGGTAGTCGCGCCCAACTCAATCACACGAGCAGTCGCGTGTTATATTTTGTACAACATCCAATTTTCCAAGTGTTATGTAATCTGTTTACTGTCAAAACATATTAATTAATTATTGTATAATTACTTTTTCCATCTTCTTGGATTATTTTACGCCTATAAACATTTGGATGATTATCATTTCATAGCCCAATAAGGTACATCAAGCAAAGCCATCAATTCTGTGCGACTTATGCACTGTCGCGACTAAATGGCACCTAAATGGCACTGAACCATTGCTCGGTTGATACTGCAACTCAGTGGAGTGATGGGGGAAAGTTTTGGAATGCATAGGTGACTAATTCACTAACACCACCCCATTCAATAGTTTTGTGCAGCAAAAAAACTGACACTGTTGTACTTTTTACAACAGCGCGACTGCCGGAAGGTTAAGAATTAATTTAAAAATTCTATTAATTTAATTACAAAATATTACACTCAATTACTGTTATTCTGGTGTTATTGCCTTCTGTATTCATCAAAGTATCAAACACTCTATCATATTTTTCCTTTGTGAGTTGCGCTATAAAATTTGCATTTCAACCTCAACCAACATTAGGCCTAATTCCGATGATTTTCAGTAATTGATAATAATAACTTTTTTTAGTTCGTGGGAAAAAATTTCTTAAATTTCAATATCTTTTTGAACATTCGGAATAGGAATAGTTTTGGGCTTTAGAATGTTGTTTCTTTCCGCAAGTCTTATGATCGTACACAATGTAAATAAATAATTATAACAATAAATAAAATCCATGTTACATTTGTAATTTATTTGATAAGCTCAGTGTTTTTCTCCTAAATGTAAAATTATTTTGCTTTTCAGACTTGCATTGAAGGAACAAAAGCGTAAGGAGTTGTATGCCAAGCAAGGAAGAGGAAGCCAGTTCACTTCTAAGGATGACAGGGATCAATGGATTCAGAAAGAATTGAAGTATGTTGACGTTAACAAAACATTTTGAAGATGATAAGTTTTGAATGCACATGATTGAACAGTAGTAGGCTACTGTACGGGGTAACAAGCCGTCAACTTTCAATTGTATTACCTAGCGCTTGTTTTTTATTGAATAGATTTGACTGCTGCCGCAATCAATCTCTCAATTCCAAACTATTTCAAAGATTTATTTTGCCAACAATAACAATAAAAAATATTCCAATTGGAACTAATTTACAATCACTTAGATTTCTTGTTACGTGTGAAAATTGAAAATTATTATGACAACCTACATTTTTAAAAATGTATATAACAAAAAATTACACGCAACTCTGATGTTGATTATTATTTCTTGAAACCGTGAGTTCTAGAGGTCTTCTATAATCTCTGTATAATAATGAAATTCCATTCATCATAACTTTCCATCTGACAAATATATATTTTTCGATTCCAAATGACGGTTTCATTATTCTTTCTTCCAATACTAATAAGGCATTTAACCTAGATGAGCTGGATACAACCTCGATGAGCTAGAATAAAAATCAATGCATCTGTTTATTTGGAAATTACAATTGAGAAGTCATCGTCCAATTCCATGTTTAACATGTTTATTCCATGTTGATGGTTTAACGTATGTCATTATTTTTTTCAGATCTCTAAATAAGCAAATCAAGGACAAGACTGATCACAAAGAAAAATTGGCTGGTGACTTGAAACGCGACGGTGAAAAACAAATCCAGTTGGAAAAGAAAATTGAGGTACGTCTACTTAGCAAACAATATCAGATTTAGAGGACTGAATTGAACATTCGTCAATAATAAAATCATGACAGTGCAAAATGTTATATTCGGGTATATTCATTAGACTCCTTCTATTTGAATGTATAGAACTTCTCTCTACTTGGCTACATTTTTACTTAACAATAATTTTTGCTCGTTTTGCTGGGGGATTGTAGCGTTTGATTGACACCAGCTGATACCTGTAAATCATCAGTCTATGAACTTGAAATACTGTTTGTTCTCTTTGAACTTATTACAATTTATAAGCTGATCCATCCTAAAAGATTCATTATCCATTATAAAGATTCATCCTTATATTTCTTACATAATCCTTTTGTATAACAGGTGATTGAGACCTTGTGAAACAAAAAACGTATTTTTCGGTCATTTTAGATGAAAGAAATAATAAATTTCCTCAAGTTCCCATAAATTCCCGGGAATTCATGATTTTCGGGAATATTTCCCTTAAATTCCCTGGGAATATTTCCTCGATCTTAAATTCCTGAGAATTTTACATCACTAATCACAGTACTTGATTAAGTGTGAATGAAAGCATTGTGAACTTGTAATTTACATATTCAGCGGATATGAGTCATTACTTTATACGTACACAAGTTACTACAGAACTTTATGTGAATCTATTTAAAACGTATAGCATACATTTGTTTCTGCAATTCTGTGTCATTATTTCAGGAACAAACTGCTGAATTGGAAAGACAAAGACACGCTATAGACGAATATAACAAGCAGTATTACGAGCACAAGAAAAAGAAGGACTCAAATCAAAGTGATCGAAAGTAAGTGTGAATATGTTAAAATCAAATCATTGCCACAGACAAACACTTTACAATATTTGTATCGGCCACGTCAATATTAAAAACTATATTAGAGATCATACAACAATAGCCAATTACCTAAAAATCTAGATAGACTCCATGTTAACATTGAAATATTCATCTACACTATAAAAACAATTTTTTATAAAAAAAATCGCAATTCTTAGTTTAAATTCCCTGAGCGTCAAACCTCGAACATTTGGTGGTAAATGGTTATAAAAATTTATTGAAAAGACCTTAAAACTCATATGGCTGGATTTGTAAGAACAGTACTCATTCCTTAGATTCGATTTACTCCTTGTGTTATAAGAATGAATGTTGTCATGAGTTGAGAATAATCTAGATTTGTCTTTACAAAAAGCAGACACTTAAACATAAAAAATACAAGGTAAGCTCATGACTTCCAATCTAATGAACAACAGTTTACAATGAGTTGAAGGAGGCACATTACAAATTGTTCTAATAGCTCTTTTTTGTAATACAAATAAAGATTCAAATGCTACTTTTCGACCTGTTATTCAAGATGCTGATTCTTCGTTCTTCATCAAAGTTTAATTTACTATCCTTCAGAAATTAAAATTTTAGAGCTAGAATTGTTTTGTTGTTTATCGATTGAGTGAATAACTAGTTCCAGCTATAATGTACGTTATGAATTCAACAATACAAATGTTCATTGTTCATCTATATTTCTAATTCATTTCAACCAATTTTCTCTATTATTGAAAGCAATTCATTATTTTCTTGAGATAAAAATAATAATAGATCATCTTCAATCTGTCTATTAATTGCTTCCTTTTTTTGAACAGTGAGTTATGGAGGAAAGAAAACCAACTTCAACAGTCGCTATCACTTCTGAAGGAAGACCTGGCGAAAGCAGACCAAGCATTGCGTAGTATGGCTGGAAAGGTAATCTGTTTCTCAGAGTAGCATTATCATTTATGAAAGTTTTAGACTCCTATCTAGGATATATGATTACACTGTGAGATTATTATTATTATCAGCGTATGGCTTTGAATGGTAGGGAGGGAGACCCGAGGGTGGTTCCACCTCGCAGTATATAGTCCAAAGTTCCCTAATGGGAGACATTGGGAAACCGGACACTAAGGTCACAGTGAGCACAACACTGTGAGATATTCTCGTTTTAATGTATGTTGTTGATTGTGTATACATGTTAATTGTGAAATATTGTTGTATTGAAAATGAATAAAATTTGTAGAGTACATTGGAAAAATTAATTATCAATAAATGAAGTAACAATTAAACTTTTTGCAGCAGCAATCATGTAAAGCACCTACTTAGTTGAACAATAAATAATTACTCATGAATGTCACTTTTACTTTAGCAGCTATATTCAATTCTTTGTAACCCTTTTTTTGGCAAGGATAGGAGAAATAAATTTGTGAATTGATTGAATTGTTTGCTTGTGTTTTAGCCATGCATGAATGTGAGGGACAGCGTGCATTCTTTGTTACCTTTTTTTGGCAATGAAAGGGCAAATAAATGTGTGAATTAATTGAATTGTTGGCTTGTGTTTCAGCTGATCTTGAATTTGAGGGACAGCGTGAATTCTTTGTTACCACTTTTTGGCAATAGAAGGACAAATAAATTTGTGAATTGATTGAATTGTTTGCTTGTGTTTCAGCCGTTCATGAATTTGAGGGACAGCGTGAATTCTTTGTTACCACTTTTTGACAATGAAAGGAGAAATACGTTTGTGAATTGTTTGAATATTGTTTGCTTGTGCCTCAACTGATCTTGAATTTGAGGAACAGCATAAATTCTTTTTAACCACTTTTAGGCAATGGGAGGGAAAATAAATATGTGTGTTGATTATATTTTAGCTTGTGTTTCAGCCGATCTTGAATGGGAGGGACAGCGTGAAGAAGGTATTGGAAACGTTTCGACAGAGAGGCGGCTCTTTTGCAGCTTTGGCCGATTCGTACTACGGCCAAGTCATTGAGAACTTCGAATGCGAGACCAGCATCCACACTGCTGTTGAAGTGACCGCGGGAATGAGGTTATTATCTTTTTCACTTATTCTATCACTTTTCAATCAATAATTTTCTGATTCAAGACTGCTATCAAAGGAGCAAACAATGATCCTCAAATACTAGTTCATTTTCACTCCTTTTCACACATTTACTCTTTTCTGAATTTATTCAAGTAGGCCTACAACTGAAGTATTATGTGAAAGATGAAGATTCAAAGTATTGTCTCAATCCCAATGTTCAGCGTTTCTACCGACAGTTTGTAGATTCCTTATAATTGATTAACTGATTTGAGGAAAATGAAACCTAATCTCTTTCCTTAGGTATAGAGATACCATTGTATCATTTCAGTTCATTATTGTTTTTCTCCAAGAAATACTTTTTCAAAATCGAGTCCATAATTTTGAATGATTTTCATTTGAAATGTAGTTTATTTAAGGTTTTCTCAGTTTTACGCCCTCTTCGAATTAATGAGATGTGCTAATGAGCGGTTATCTTGAACTGGAACTTACTGGACGTCCACAGTCATATCAAAACATCTGCCTCAATTGGTATTATCGGTATTTAGGATATGAAATGATGTTTGCTTCTGTTTCATTCCAGATTATTCTACCACATAGTGGAATCTGATAGTGTTGGTACTCAAATATTGAAAGAGATCAACAAACAGAACTTACCTGGCGAGGTTACGTTCATGCCTAGAAACAGACTTCATGTTAAAGAGCAAAGATATCCGAATTCTGAAGTAAGTGATAGTGGAGACGATGATGTAAGTTACTCTGATTAGCCTGACACAACTCTCTTTTTGTGCAATTGTATTATTTTATCTGTTAAAATATTCGGTTTTTCATGAAAAGTTTTATTTTTATATGAAAGTAACATATCTAAATGACATTATACTTATACCAAAAGACTAAAGATGATGTTCAAAGTGACCTCCGTTGTTCTGAATACATATGTTCAGACGTCTTCTCATCGATTGTCGGACCCGTTCAAATATTCCGCCAGGAATCTTTATCATTCCTATTCCGTTCAAAATCCTTAATCGGAGTATTGTATACCAAGGTTTTCAAGTGTCCCCAAAGATAAAAATCCAAAAGATTTAAGTCTGGTGACCTAGCTGGCCATGGTACTGGCCAACCTCGGCCTATCCATTGATTTAAAAAACTGTGATTCAGGTGTACACGAACAGCAACACTGAAGTGTGCTGGAGCTCCATCATGCATAATCCAAATGTTTTGGCGCAACTGAAGAGGTACATCTTCAAATAAGATAATAGCTCCTCTCTCAAAAAGTTTAAGTAGATTATGCCATTAAGCCTGGGAGGAAGCTCGAACAGAAGTAGATGATCTCCTATGATTCCTGCCCAAATGTTTACTGAAAACTGATGTTGTGGAGGATTAGGATTGATGGCATGAGGATTCTCATCTGCCCAAATATGTTGGTTGTGGACGTTAACGATAGCTGTTCTTGTAAAGTTTGCCTCGTCGGTAAATAAAACGGTTGTTAAAAAGTTTGGGTCAACAAGTTTTTCTAAAAACCATCGGCAACTACCAGCACGGGGAATACAGTCTCGTGGCGATAGAGTATGAACTTTATGGAGGTGGTATGGATCTAATTGTTGGTCTTTTAGTATCCTTCAAATAATAGATTTATTGACATTAAACTGCACTGACAATTCTCTCGTGCTCTTCTCTGGATGTTCATAAATTTCATTAAGAACTTGTTCTTCTAACTCAACAGTCATAGTAGATCGGGGTCTGTCTGCATATATGTGCTCTTTGGATATCAAAGAACCTGTTTCAGACAGACGTTGATGAATAGTGACAAAAACCTTGAACTTGGACATACTCGGTGAGGAAAGTTCTCTTGATACAAACGTCTTGCTTCAGTACTATTACAGTAGTGTCCCATTCCATACATTAAATGCATGTCAGCTAATTCGGAGTATGAATAATGTCTAAAATTACCTGCCATTTTTTAAAAAGTTAACACTTAACACAAAAGCAAAGTAAAATGGTTACAAATAACTGGTTAATAGATTAAACAAAATCACAGCGCGTTTACAGTAGGCCTAACTTACAGTTTGTTGTTTTGTTCAACAGTGAGCTAAAATATTTCTCAAAATAAATTTCAGCTGATAATTTCTTTTGAATATTTTCTTATTTAAAACAAAATAAATCAGCTGTTTTGGAACAGCTGTTATTCAAATCCATGTTTTATTTGCAATCAGCTACAACCTATGAGTTATTAGTTCTCTCCTCATAAAACAGCAAATTTTTGTGGTGTAATGTACTACATAAGAATACATTTTATTCAACTTTAGTTTACACAGCTTACATAATTCTTTTCAGAATTGAATTTTCTACAATTTTTATTGCGAAAAATTATTTGTTTACTGGTCATTAAAGAAAGTTATTGGGCATCAAACGTAAAAGTCTGTGTTTTTCTACTTGGATTTTTTGCATATTTCAACTTTTTCCTCAAAAACTACCCACACTACAGCTTCCAGACTAGTTTTATTCAATTTTTCAGATATTTTTCCATATGAATCCAGCATAAGTTTATCAAAAACTAGTCCTCAAACAATTCAGCATCGGTGTATTTCACCAGAGAAACTGAATTCCGGGCGAAAACTTTCACTCTGTATAGCTCGCTAATTAAGCGTTTATGGATATATGTTTATAAGAACTTTTTTTCTTATTTTTACCTCTACTATCACGTATTAAATTATCTATATAATAAGAGAGAGTAGGGTTGTGTTTGTTCGTTTATTCGCATCAAAACATGTCAACTTGTGGATTGCATACCGGAAAAACGGGAATGATTTAGATCTCCAAATTTTGAACATAGATTCTAAAAATATCAATTTCATGCACCTGGAAGCCCAAATTTCAATTTTCCTTCTAGATTTTTCATAATTAATGTTCAAACTTCATTAATAGTACATGCGATTTCATAAAAAATCTCCAAATCATATGGTCGGAATTAAAAAATATTATTATATTAAAGAACTGGATTATACACGTATACAGGTGTAAAGTTGTACGGTAGCTTATAGGGAAATTATGTTTGACGCATCATCACGTCTGAACTACTGGACTGAATATTAACTTGAAATTTTGCATATAGATTATTGCTTAACCGAGGATGGTTATAGGCCTATTTTCAATTCTTCTGGATTTCATTACGTCAAGTTTTAGAATAGACCCTTGCGAAGCACGGGTTACCTGCTAGTTATACCATAATTAAGAATCACCCTCTATATTCAAGCTAGGAGAGACCTTCCCAAATACTGAATTCAATAACATAATAATACTCTTCTTTTATTCATAATAAAAAATATTTTAATGAACTAGTGTTGGAAATCTACTGGATAATTTTGATAACTGTTATGGACATACATTCTATTCCACTATTACATTAACATTCAATTTAAAGACCACTTTTGATGTGGAAGAAGCACTTATCCTAGCAGTGACGATTGTATCGACCTGTTTACAGTTCAACTCAGTCTGATGATGGTCAACTCCAGGTCGAAACTATTGTCACTACTAAAAGTAAGTGCTTATTAAACATGAAAATGGTTTTTCAAATTCAATTTTAACTAATAATTATGGCTTATTCAAAACCAAGTTACGGGCCGGACTTGACCAATCCACGCACCGTATTGTACCTAAGAAAAATCATAATTATATTATTATTCAAATCAGTTATAAATATGATTTTGTTATTTGTGTCAATATTCATGAAAACATTGCATCTTATCCTTACGATTATTATTACCGATTAAAATTTCTCCAATACAGTAAAATTTGTACTGATATTATCTAAAATTCGTATACTTTACTGTGTGCATTGCGTACGATGCGCTTTGATTTATTAATATTTATATAAACTTATTATTTTGATTGAATTTTCAGAATGCTATTTCAATGGTGAGCCGGTTGACATTCGATCCGAAATACGAACTAGCAATCAAATACATTTTTGGAAAGACTCTGATTTGTCGTAATCTCGAGACTGCTACAGATATGTCCAAAAAGTACAACCTTGATTGCATTACAGTTGAAGGAGACCAAGTAAGTGGTTTTCTTCCAATACTATGCAAATATGTTTTTTAATGTATACATTTTTGTTCGTTTCATGTTGGAAGTAGACTATATATTTCATTGCCAGTAAGATGATCATTATTTAAAATAGATTACCTTAAAATTTCTCAGTTTTAAATTACATATATCATATTTCAAAATGACACCGGTACATAATAATCGATTATTCTGAATAACTATTTACATAGTTATTAACGAAAATCCTAATTAAATGCTGTAAATTACCCCGAAGACTTCTGCTACTGCAAATATTGACAACAGGTTTAATAATAATTATTCATTATTTAGCATTTGAACAAATGCAGTTTCTAATTTATTTCCATCTATTTACATAGTGACTATCAATGCTACTGGCAAATTATCACTTTTCAGGAAAATGAAAAAATCAAAATACAACAGTATGTAGTAAACAAACACAAACAAATATATTAAATTACACTTACACAAGGCTATAACTATTCATAACTTAGTTACTAGACCAGTTCTAGTCGTAACTTTTACACTTTCAATTCAACTGTTGGTAAACACCAGAAATAATATAACATTTTTTTAAAGCGATTCTCAACAATTTACTGTATTCTAATAACCCACATAATAATGCAGTCTTCTCCACTACATCACCAGTATCTCTTCAGAATGACCTCAGTTTGTTTTTCTAATCATTGACTTTTCGAGAAGCCATTAAATGAAATCCAATGAATAAAATATTCCAGAAAGACTTTGAATCTCATATTCTTTATTGATTCATGCAATAAGTACATCATCAAAAGATAGGGACAGAAAAAATAAGGTAACCTTGTGCTATTCCTTTCCCAAATTTAGATAAGGTTACACATAGTCCGAAATAAGTTAAGTCTTGTAGTTGTTCACTTCACAAAATTTTCAGCCCTTAATTACTTTCACAAAGTAGATTTATAAGGGCTACAAATATAGGTAACAATATTTGCCAATGGAATTTGGATTCCTTTTATTATAGCTGGTTGTTTAGACTTTACAGGAATAAAATTATATTATTTCTTGCCTTTATCTATTAGAAGCCTTTCTGTTAGTTAAGAAAATATGGTTAAGAAAATACTTAAATTTATCCTGCAGCAAGAATATACAATTATTTACACAGTGGCCGATTTTTAAGAAATTGATCCTCCTATGTGTGTATAAATTATTATAATAACTGATTTTCTATTGTATAATTGTTTTGCTTTCTCCAAAACTTGCGGTTTAAATCAAAACAAATATTAGCGGTCTGATATATGAACGTTCTATTGTTATTTTGGAAGAAACTCAATTGGGTCAGAAATGGGAGAGAAAGGAAAAAATCGTGTACCATTTGGATGAAACTACTTGGACTAAAATCCTATAAAGTACCAAATAAGACGTTAGCAAATTTAAAAAGATCAATCGGTGCTTTGCGCTGTTCAGACTAATTGAATTTTCATTTTATTCCGACTTGTCTTTTATAGGTTTCATCGAAGGGCACCCTAACAGGTGGCTACTTCAAGAACATCAGGTCAAAACTCGAGATTCAAAAGAGTAGAACTGAACTGCAGTCACAGATAAAAGACGCCGAGAAGGAGTTGGTCAAACTGAGAGAGGACTTACGGAGTATTGAATCCGAAATTAACACTGTCGTCTCTGATATGCAAAAAACTGAAACAAAAAATAGCAAGGCCAAGTAAGTTCATTATTCCAAAAACATAATAAGATTATTCCTAATTCATATAATTAAGTACTGGTAATAAACATAACCTATTTTTGGACAATTTCTATCCAAATTTGGGAAAGGAACAGTTTTGGGCTTTAAGCCTGTTGTTCCTTTCCCAATCATTCATGGTTGAGAGTGATATTGTATCTGTCAATGTATAAATGAATATAATTTTTTTCTCTTTGATATCATACCCAGTTAATTTAATTTTGTTAAACGGATTGATTGATATAGCTATTCAACTATTTTGTGCGTAAAAAGAGATCATGATACTCCAACAAAATCGTTACCAGGTTATTCGACCTCGATATGATGTGTGTTAGTGTGAGAATTTCCAAGTTGCACTGTTTCCAATTTGTCAGATTCTGTTGAAGTTCAATCTATTTGTATTCAGGCTAAAAATCATATGCGTAGCTAATAATCCAACTAGTTTCGTTATTGAGCTCCTTCTAATGATTGAAAAGTTATATACTTTTTCTTATCTTATAGAAAAATATTTATTCAAGATTTTTTCAAGTATTAGGTACAGAGTTAGAATAATAACTTATAGCTCGCAACTGATGGAGGAGAAAACATAAAACTCGATGTTTAGTTTCAAAGTTTAATTTGAAATTGAAGCTCAATAACAAGTTTAATAAATCAAAGTATGAATCAAAGTTTAATTCCAAAGAATACATATACAATAAATTGTATTGCACAGCCAATTGATTATTGGTAAATTTTTATTCGAATACCCTTTTTAATTGTTTCTCAACAATATGTTGAGTGACTTAAGACCACTACTGCATTACACAGCTGGTCTTAACAAAAAAACAAATTAAAATCTACTGTATTTTTATTTTTAAGTTTATGGTACAGTAACCGATTTTTGATTGGCCGTTCTGAAGTGCATTCTGCGGGCTTTTTCACGTGTTAATGATGGAAAAATGTAACCACAGATTTTTGCGGGGAACGATAATTATAGATTGTCATGCTTTTATGAGTATGTTGCTTGAAACTGAAAAACGAAGTGAATGATGCTTCCAAGTAGTAAGTAATACCATAACATGTCCATATAGTACAATATATTGACAAACATATTGTAAATGTTATTTTGATTTGGACAACTGAGCTTCCGATACAGGAATTAAATCAGGATATGATATTGAAAGAACAATTGCGAATTATACTGCTTCGTAATAATTTTTGCATATATGATAACTTTTGGAAACAATGTAGTATAATAATAATAATAATAGTATCGAGTGACCTGGCTGGCTCAGGTCTGGTGCCAGTTTTCCGGTCGCAGCTGATCAATTTCAGGGCCTATAACATGACCTAACGACTGCAACGTGTCCATCCGAAACACGGGAGTGGCCCAAGAAAAATATCTTGCCCGAGCTGGGATCTGGATGTAGTGAAGTGATACAATCAATGTAGTGAATCCATAGATGGCATATCTGGTCCTTCAGAAGAAGAGATGATAAGTTTGTATTCATACTGTCTATGCAATCTGCAATATCGTCAATATACGAGTGGTAATAGATTATGATAATAAGGTCATCTGCGAAGAGGTGCAATAAATCGTTTTGGAAGACAAATAGTGCATTATTTATGAATATTAAAAAAAACAATGGCCCCAGGACGGACTGTGGTACACCCCGTGACACTGGAGACCATGTTGACATATTCCTCACATCATCAATAACAGCTTGAAAGCAACCTAATATGTATGATGAGAACCAGGCAACAAATTAATAAGAGAAGTGACATTTATGCTCAAGTTTATATAAGATAAATGGATGTGACACGAATCAGAGAAGTGACATTTATGCTTAAGTTTATATAAGATAAATGGATGTGAGACATTGTCAAACGCTTTTCTGAAATCGAACTGCACAAGGAATGTACCCTGCCGTTTGTCCATGGCCGATCGTTGGGGTCAAATCCTGATTGATACTTAGAGAAGAAACTGAATTCGCATTGATGAAAATTAACTTGTGTACTATTCTCTAAAAAGCTTTGTAAACAACACAAAATATGAATCGCTCTCCAGTCATCAGGTTCAGCAGGATTGCGGTTTTTGCGGATGGGTCCAAGAATGGAATATTTACATAATTCAGGGAACACACTGTTACTGTTTTAAAGAAACGTTACCTAGAAATATGAGTCAATGAGAGAAGAATATTGGGGAGAAGGATAGTGTTACCATCAATGCCTTATGAATTTTTGCAGACAATATTGTGTGGGAGATAGTAGATGTTCTTCCATCGAATATCTCTCCATTAAAGAAATTAAAGTTATTGTTGGGTGGAAAGTGGCTGAATTGGGAAACGGGTTGTTTCCTTATAGTAGCACCTAAACTATTGGGAGCAGATTGGGTCAAGTTTGTAGTGAATAAATGACATATGCAGACAGCAGACAGACGGATGTCTGCAATATTCACACAAACACCTTGGGAGGGATTTTCCTTCATCTATCTGTTGTGCGTTCACCTTTATGTGTACATGTCATTGATGAATAGATAAATATTCAGATGATCTGCATTGCGCCCTACTCTGCTAAAGCTTGCAATATTAACTGATGGTAAAATAATTTATTTTCTTAAAACGTATATATTCAGGGTTACTTAATTCTTATATTGTAAAATAACACCATAGTACCCTTTTTGAGATGTTTTAATATAAAATAACAATTTAAAAGCACAAAAGAGTTTTTAGTACCCTTTTTAAGATGTTTTAATATAAAATAACAATTTAAAAGCACAAAAGAGTTTTTAGTACCCTTTTTGAGATGTTTTAATATAAAATAACAATTTAAAAGCACAAAAAAGTTTTTAATTAGTTATTTTATATTGAAAATTTCTCAAAAAGGGTACTATGGTGTTATTTATTTCACAAATAAAATAAATAATTTATATTTGACTTTGAATTAGTTGTTGGTTGATGGCTGAATTGTGTTTACAGAGGCTACTTTGACAAGCTGAAGGCAGACATCAGGTGATGAAAGAAGAGCTGCTGGCATGAGAGGTACCGAACACCCAAAGAGCGATCACTGGCTCATGGCATCAGCACCTTGAAGCCATGCAGCAACGCGAGCCGGTAGAATCTGAATTGCATCAGGCAAGTTATCTAGCTAGCATAGACAAAAGATATCCCTGGTATAGGGCGTTTCTGTTTCAAATTT
>NW_024090718.1:0-23067 GCF_014356525.2 Nilaparvata lugens
ACTTCATCGCTTGCTGATGTCCTGTTCCTGTTGGTATTGCGGAGTTCGTTGCCTGTCTGCCTGGCCGCATCTCCTCTTCAAAATTTTATTCAGTTATGTAAATCGTTCTTTTCAATTTTCATTTACGTATGCATCATTATTGTTTTATTAATGTCTATCTTGACATTCAACTCACTGAGGCCACTGACGCCTAATTATTATTTTATTAATGTCTATCTTGACATTCAACTCACTGAGGCCACTGACGCCTACTTATTATTTTATTACGTCTATCTTGACATTCTTCCACTGAGGCCATCGACGCCTATTTATTTATTGGATTTGACAGCTACCCTTGGCTTTACAAGTGATTCATTGAAGGCCACTGTCGCCTATTATTATGTCTATCTTGACATTCTTTCACTGAGGCTACCGACGCCTACCTATTGTTTAGTTTATGTCTAGCTTGACATTCATTTCACTGAGGCCATCGACGCCTATTTATTTATTGGATTTGACAGCTACCCTTGGCTCTACAAGTGATTCATTGAAGGCACTGTCGCCTATTACTCGTTCTAATTGATGTCTGTCTGACATTCAATTCATTGAAGGCCCATGTCGCCTATATTCAACCCAGACTGTCCTCATTTGTATTTATTAGCTACCCTTAGCTCTTAAGTGATATTTTTAAGGCCAGTATCGCCTATTAATTGTTAGGTCGAAATCTATTTTGACATTCAAATCACTGAAGGCCTATGCTGCATATTTTTTATGTATGTTATTTGCTGAGCTTTTTTACAGCTTATTGTCATTTTTTAATCATTATTATTGTACCTTAGTATAACTTTCATTATTGCACTCAAATTATATTCATTTCAGGTATCATTATTAATACCTTTGCATTTATTGCAATATCATTAATACCATATCATTAATACCAATATCATTAATAATTTAATATCATTAATGCCTTTGCATTTATTGTCATACTTCAATGGTCATTAATGTCATTGACCTAATTTCTTTTAATGTTGTAGTTCTCTACATTATTTCACATGTTGTAATTTTCCCAAGATTTGACTCATTGTTTTTATATGTGGCCATCTGCCTATTATTATTTAAGGATTCAAAGACTTAACCTACTTACAATTGCCTTTGTATGTGGCCATCTGCCTATTATTATTATTGATCTCAAAATATTTGATTCAATCTTTGTATGTGGCCATCTGCCTATTATTATTTTATTGATCTCAAAATATTGATTCAATCTTTGTATGTGGCCACCTGCCTATTATTATTTTATTGATCCCAAAATATTTGACACAATTGTTTTTGTAATGGCCATCTGCCTATTATTATCTTATTATTAAATCTTATCTTGTTGATTCATTTAGTCTTTTATTGGCGTACTACCCCAATTCAAGCTATCAGTATTTTAATGCACAGAATTCAAAGATTTGTTTGTAGGTATTTATACCAACTATCATCCACAGTCCACTGCCCTGCCCTTGGATTCTGTCAGCTGGTCAATAGGGTTTTTTACCCCTACCACCCCTAAACATCATTATATTTTGATGAAACTTCAACAGTATGTTTAATATGTGTATATCATCCTGTATGCCAAATTTGAAACGAATCAGACAATTAGAAATACCCGGTCAATCACTTTTTATGCTGGTCAATAGGGTTTTTTACCCCTACCACCCCTAAACATCATTATATTTTGATGAAACTTTCACAGTATGTTTGACATGTGTATATCATCCTGTATGCCAAATTTGAAACAAATCGGACAATTAGAAATACCCGGTGAATCACTTTTTATGCTGGTCAATAGGGTTTTTACCCCTACCACCCCTAAACATCATTATATTTTGATGAAACTTTTACAGTATGTTTGACATGTGTATATCATCCTGTATGCCAAATTTGAATCGAATCGGACAATTAGAAATACCCGGTCAATCACTTTTTATGCTGGTCAATAGGGTTTTTTACCCCTAACCACACCTAAACATCATTATATTCTGATGAAACTTCAACACTATGTTTAATATGTGTATATCATCCTGTATGCCAAATTTGAAACGAATCGGACAATTAGAAATACCCGGTCAATCACTTTTTACACTGGTCAATCACTTTTTATGCTGGTCAATAGGGTTTTTTACCCCTACCACCCCTAAACATCATTATATTTTGATGAAACTTAAACAGTATGTTTAATATGTGTATATCATCCTGTATGCCAAATTTGAAACGAATAGGACAATTAGAAATACCCGGTCAATCACTTTTTATGCTGGTCAACAGGGTTTTTTACCCCTACCACCCCTAAACATTATTATATTTTGATGAAACTTTTACAGTATGTTTGACATGTGTATATCATCCTGTATGCCAAATTTGAATCGAATCGGACAATTAGAAATACCCGGTCAATCACTTTTTATGCTGGTCAATAGGGTTTTTTACCCCTAACCACCCCTAAACATCATTATATTTTGATGAAACTTAGACAGTATGTTTGACATGTGTATATCATTCTGTATGCCAAATTTGAAACGAATCGGACAATAAATTAGAAATACCCGGTCAATCACTTTTTATGCTGGTCAATAGGGTTTTTTACCCCTAACCACACCTAAACATCATTATATTCTGATGAAACTTCAACACTATGTTTAATATGTGTATATCATCCTGTATGCCAAATTTGAAACGAATCGGACAATTAGAAATACCCGGTCAATCACTTTTTATGCTGGTCATAGGGTTTTTTACCCCTACCACCCCTAAACATCATTATTTTGATGAAACTTTTACAGTATGTTTGACATGTGTATATCATCCTGTATGCCAAATTTGAAACGAATCAGACAATTAGAAATACCCGGTCAATCACTTTTTATGCTGGTCATAGGGTTTTTTACCCCTACCACCCCTAAACATCATTATATTTTGATGAAACTTTTACAGTATTTTTGACATGTGTAAAATTTGAAACGAATCGGACAATTAGAAATACCCGTCAATCACTTTTTATGCTGGTCAATAGGGTTTTTTACCCCTACCACCCCTAAACATCATTATATTTTGATGAACTTCAACAGTATGTTAATATGTGTATATCATCCTGTATGCCAATTTGAAACGAATCGGACAATTAGAAATACCCGGTAAATTACTTTTTATGCTGGTCAATGAGGTTTTTTACCCCTAACCACCCCTAAACATTATTATATTTTGATGAAACTTCAACAGTATGTTTAATATGTGTATATCATCCTGTATGCCAAATTTGAAACGAATCGGACAATTAGAAATACCCGGTCAATCACTTTTTATGCTGGTCAATAGGGTTTTTTACCCCTACCACCCCTAAACATCATTATATTTTGATGAAACTTCAACAGTATGTTTAATATGTGTATCATCCTGTATGCCAATTTGAAACGAATCGGACAATTAGAAATACCCGGTCAATCACTTTTTATGCTGTCAATAGGGTTTTTTTTACCCCTACCACCCCTAAACATCATTATATTTTGATGAAACTTTCACAGTATGTTTGACATGTGTATATCATCCTGTATGCCAATTTGAATCGAATCGGACAATTAGAAATACCCGTCAATCACTTTTTATGCTGGTCAATAGGTTTTTTACCCCTAACCACCCCTAACATCATTATATTTTGATGAAACTTCAACAGTATGTTTGACATGTGTATATCATCTGTATGCCAAATTTGAAACGAATCGGACAATTAGAAATACCCGTCAATCACTTTTTACGCTGGTCAATCACTTTTTATGCTGGTCAATAGGGTTTTTTACCCCTACCACCCTCAAACATCATTATATTTTGATGAAACTTCAACAGTATGTTTGACATGTGTATATCATCCTGTATGCCAAATTTGAATCGAATCGGACAATTAGAAATACCCAAATTTGAAACGAATCGGACAATTAGAAATACCCGGTCAATCACTTTTTATGCTGGTCAATAGGGTTTTTTACCCCTACCACCCCTAAACATCATTATATTTTGATGAAACTTCAACAGTATGTTTAATATGTGTATATCATCCTGTATGCCAAATTTGAAACGAATCGGACAATTAGAAATACCCGGTCAATCACTTTTTATGCTGGTCAATAGGGTTTTTTACCCCTAACCACCCCTAAACATCATTATATTTTGATGAAACTTCAACAGTATGTTTAATATGTGTATATCATCCTGTATGCCAAATTTGAAACGAATCGGACAATTAGAAATACCCGGTCAATCACTTTTTATGCTGGTCAATAGGGTTTTTTACCCCTAACCACCCCTAAACATCATTATATTTTGATGAAACTTCAACAGTATGTTTAATATGTGTATATCATCCTGTATGCCAAATTTGAAACGAATCGGACAATTAGAAATACCCGGTCAATCACTTTTTATGCTGGTCAATAGGGTTTTTTACCCCTAACCACCCCTAAACATCATTATATTTTGATGAAACTTCAACAGTATGTTTAATATGTGTATATCATCCTGTATGCCAAATTTGAAACGAATCGGACAATTAGAAATACCCGGTCAATCACTTTTTATGCTGGTCAATAGGGTTTTTTACCCCTAACCACCCCTAAACATCATTATATTTTGATGAAACTTCAACAGTATGTTTAATATGTGTATATCATCCTGTATGCCAAATTTGAAACGAATCGGACAATTAGAAATACCCGGTCAATCACTTTTTATGCTGGTCAATAGGGTTTTTTACCCCTAACCACCCCTAAACATCATTATATTTTGATGAAACTTCAACAGTATAAAAAACTCATATAAAAACTAAATGTATTATCTATTAAAATCGTATGTTACGATTTATTTATGAATTCAATTTAAGATAAATACCCCATATATCTGTATAAAAACTTCTTTTATTAAATTTTTTCTATTATAAAGCCGAGGAAGCCCTGATTCCCAAGGCAACCAATTGTATTGAGTCTATTAAATTGAGGGCCAATCAGAGAGTAGCTTATAGAATTATTCTAGGAAGAAGCAAATTTTTCTGAAAACCTCTTTCTTCTGGCTTAAGATCCCAACCCGAGAGGATGCACATGGAGTTTAGGGTCTTTTCTTATTCCTTTTAAAAATTTTTTAACGAATTATTAAGCCAAACCCTTTTTTAAATGTAATGTATGTTTGTTGAATGTTAATTGTTTGTGAACTCAGTGCTGTCAAGGAGTTCGTAATTGTAAAGATTCCCATAAAAATAGCTTTAATTCGAAAGAAACTTATAAAAATCTGGATCACACGTTAGCCCAGCAGTGACGAAAAGGAGCCTACCTAATTAATTATTGGAAATAATTAATTCAATCCACGAGAACATCCAGAACTTCAGTCAGTGAGTGATAAGTCAAACCAAATGAGCTCATTTGTCTACGTTCAGTGGGGTAATAATTAATAAAAAAGCGCTATTCCAATTAATTAGAGTTAAAATAAAAAGTCACCACGTGTTGAACAATATCACATAGTTCACAAGAACATTTTATAAATTTATTTATTATATGTAGGAAGCTTACTTCCATGCACTGCCCGAATTCATATTAAAAGCCCTGAGATCTCATGTTCGAATATTAATTTATTAAATATTAATTTTGTTTATTGAACAAAACATATCATATCAAACTTATAGACCGAACAGGTTTTTATTGCAGAATTTTATATTGATTGGAAGTCTAAGTACCAGTATTAAATATAATATATTTATGAATTTGAAATTCATTATTGTGAATATTAGCAAAGCCTGTGATAATTATTCAGATTTTAAAAGTAGATTATTTAAGTGAATTATAGTTATATCGAATATTTTATGCACATTTTTTTATGGGAATATATTTTGTGTTTTATGTCAGCATACAAACTTATAGAATTTTTTATTATATCCTAACTCATCTCGTGTTATATAGTTTGAGCTGTTTTGGTACCAACAAATATTTAGCAGCACTTAAAATCATAGAATCAAATAATATTAACCTTATTCAGAGCACTCAATATTTATCATCCTTTGATGATATTCATTTCATCAGCCAGAACAAATATATTAAGAAATTATATTAATAAGGTTCCAGTTATATCATATAAGGATCCAGAGAGCTTCAAGAACTGGCGTTGTAAGTTCTAAGGAATTTTGAAAGGGTATATTGGTGAATACTTGTATTCACGACGAGCGTTTTAAGAATCAACTAGAAACAACTATAGTTGGTCCTGATTATTCTCTAGTGGTACATGGTTACTGATAATCAGTCATCAAATATTCTTTTAATTTCCTTACTGGTATTCTTCAAAAACTTCATAGAAGCAGCGGTAAGAATTATCAATACCTGGTCCTTGAACCTTATGGTGATTATTTGTATTTATAAAATTCATGTTTCTACCACTGAGCTAGAGCTGAGGTTTGAACCCAGTAATTTTGCGAGCCGGAAGGCCTTAATTTTTTGTGAATTTATTCGCAAAAGAGGGAATTTAGAGACTGCTCTTATAAATACCAGAAACATCGTATTATCTGTGAAGGAATTGCAATCTACAACTTCTCACAATAGCTTCATAACGTGGGACTCTATCATAAGAGATAACCCCCCCAGGAGCACAACTTCACACAATGGCACCCAACCAGTGGAGCATGAGGAAAAGCTTACCTACTCAATCTTACTATCAATGATTAATGAAATTATTGATAAAACTGAAAGCTGCAAGAAACATAATCTGAAGTTGTTTCGACAAGATATATCTGATGATCTATTGTAAGTTTCTGGCTAAAATAATTGAGTTGCTCTTCAAATTAAAATTTTTCAAGCTGCATAAATACAGACAAACTGTATCACACGAGTTTGAGAACATAATTCTCATAATAGAGAAAATTGGATGGAAATTTCCATAAAAGTTATAGTAAAAATTTTGATTTTGATCTTTGAATCTAGACATTGTATGCTGACCAGGGTTATAGGTTATTTGAGGCATTATAATACTATCGTTATTCAGGAGGATAAGACCCTAATTAAAATTTTAAGAACTATATTAGTGTAATTTGTAAGCCATATCTGTCTATGTTGATAAGCGTACCTGTAGCACTAGAAGGTCTTTTTGTAATATATGTATATGACACTTGAAACTTCAACACAACACAATTTTATCCAGAATAGGCACTATCACTGAATCCATTTTAATATTCCTGAGACTTGGCAACACACTTGGCTATTTACTCGAAGTTTTCCATAATAACGTCACCATGAACCAGTCGCCGGCTAACTCGCAAATTTCCTACTTCAGCGAACATCCCCAAAACTATGTAGCCACGACACCGGCAAATCAACAGCCCCAGGACGATGCAGCGGAGACCCCACGAGAGAGAGAGGGAGGCAGCATATGCTCCATCAGTTTCGACCCGCAAAACTTAGCCCAATTGTCTTCTACGAAGATTGATAACGTCGTCGATGCGAGTAAGTCCGATGAGAGTCCGGATGAGGGAGTGAGGGCGTCCAACCCGGTACCGGCGTCTCCGCAGATCGCTCCAAGCGTCGCCGAAGGAACGGAGAATGCCGCTACCCAATCGCCATCCGATATCGCCAGTCAACCGCCATCCGCCACCAACCTGGAAAAACGCAATACAACATTAGACTCTTCAGTCGGTTACATTACCAATCTTATGGCAAATGATTCTACAAACGAACTCAAACTCATGCTCAGTCAAATCTTAGCAAGACAGGACAATGAAGCGAAGGCAAACCGGAAGCTATGCAGAAAAATAGTGAAACTATCACTGAAAATATTACCAAGACTGTACAAGAAGGTATTAAAACCATGGATGCAAAATTTTCTAGCTTCAGGGAGGAAGTGAGAAATATAATAGATACAAAAATAGATACTCAATCTGCAGTTATCAAAAAGCTAGAAACTCGTCTAGATGATGTCACCTGTCAAATAAATGAACGGTTGGATGACGTACCAAAGGAAGTTGAAAAACAGGTGGACGTATTGGGTAAGGAGCTGGGCACCGCTATCATGGGAACGGTCATGGGAAAGGTGTTAGAAAATAAGGGCGAGATAGAGTCGAAAGTGGAGGAAAATAATAAGAAAATAGTAGAAATAGTCAAGGAACAAAGTAACGTGCAGGCATGTATAGCAAATTTAGCGGAGGAGGGGGCAAAATCAAGTGAGAGATACGGCATGTTGGAGAATGCTATAGGCGGACAGCAGTTGAAGCTAACCGGATTGTATGATGAAGTGAATACACATAAGAAAATTATGAATGATAAATGGATCGCAAATGAAGAACGAGTCTCCAGAATAGAGACACGTATGGAAAATATCCCGGTCAGTCGAGTGCAGTATACACCGAATGAAGCAGTAAACGGCACTCAACTTTTTCAAAGTCTTGGAAAATTCGATAATTCCTACCGTCATATGCAACCCAGACCATTCATAGATCAAATAAAAGCTATTCAGGAACTGATACCCACCTCTTGGTTAGTATGGCGTTTCCAACTGTCCAGTCTACTACTTGGCGAGCCGCTGATGTTTTTCCAGAGCCGGATGCGAGATATCAACAGCCTGGAGGACTTCATCTCCCAGTTCCTGCAACAGTATTGGAGTAAATGTAAACAGATGGACGCATTGTCAGAAATTATTTTATGCACTTATGATAGCAGAAATGGACAATCCTACACTGATTTTATAACAGATTTGATGTATAGAAACTATCAGTTAGACGAATCTCTAGCTGATTCATCACTGGTCCACATCTTATCAAAAAAGCTTCCTTTCAATGTTCGTATGACACTGGCAGTATCTTCGATTTCCAGTTGTGAAGAACTGATAGAACATTTACATTCTATCCAATCAGCTACTTCTGAGCCAAATCATATAAATAAACAAGCAAGAAATTTTAATCAGCAAAATAGTAATTTCAAACAAAACAGTAATAATGAAAATCATATAGCAAATGCTAGAGCAAATGCGCAAAGAGCGAAGTATACTGAAAATAATAACAGAGTTCAATCATTTGATAATAATTATAGAAATAAGTTTCAATACCGAAACAGTAAACAGCATCACAAAGAGGCATATTATGATAACAGAGATCACTGGAATAGAAATAATAAACGGAAAATAACCTTCACAAAACAGGACGAAAATAAACAAAATCATAACCAAACAAATACATCTTATACAATAGCACATACAACAAGGACAACACAAAATCAACATGCAAATGACCCACCACCAGACACACAGGAGCCCATACAAGACAGCCTACCACACAAAACCGCCGCCCGCCATGCACTTGAAACGCCCTGTAAACATCAATCCCTCTTGAGCCTTATATTTCCCACTGAAGAACCATCACCGCAGGAAGAGCAACCCGCCACCGAGGAACACCAGGTTACAGTAGAGGAATTATGTAATATGGAGCCCACATGCGATGAACTCGTTTTGAACGCCACACCCGCGCATCAAAGGACCACCACCAAGCATCCGCGCACCGAGCCTACACCCGCGCATCAATCGACCACACCGAGGCACACCAAGGATGGGAAGGAAGACACCAGTGAGTACCGGAGGACAACATGCAGGATCGGAGGAACGCCCACCGCAAGGCCCGGAGACGGAAACGCCCGAGGCAGACACCGGACGACCGACTGCATGACCGACTACAGGAGAAAAGAGGCATGCACCGCAAGGCCCGGAGGCGGAAAGTCAAGCGGAAGAAAAAGAAGTACCGCGCGCGACGATACCAGCCGCATGCACGTTTCAAACGCCCGAGGAGGACACCGGACCGAAACCAGGATGGAGGACCGGAGATCGACGGCATGCATCCGCGGCACATTCGCTTTAAAGCAGAAGATCAGCGATGTGACCGGCAAAATGGACATAATAAATGGAATGAAACTGGAGCTACTGGAAGGACTAATATGGATTCATACAGGGATAAAAACGGAACTGAAAGGAAAACTACGATTGAAACATGCATGGATGATAATAATAAAGTGGACTACGTATTGAGTTTGATGAAGGATAAACAGTGTTTAAGAAGAGTAAAAGAAATAAGAAATTATAATAAGAGAGTGAAAGTACCTGACTATTACATGTTGAGAGATTATATTGTTAAAGAAATGATAAATGTTCTGATGTATTGTATACTATTTGTTATGGCTGTGATATGGATAAAGGACTGCGTTGTAGGTATGATAGAAGATATTATGTTGTTGTTATTAAAAGAATCTATTATTGATGATGGGAAAGGTAATATTATAAAAATGTTTATTGTTGTGAGCCTACTAATTTATAACGAACTGAAACCAAGAATATTAAATGAAAGTGAGAGGAAAAATGCATTAAGACTACAAGATGATTGGAAAAAGAATGGACTGAAATATATAACCATTAAGGAAGCTAAGAATTGTTTGAAAAGGTATACAAGATACCGAGGTTTTATATTTATGAAGAATAAATCATCATAAGGACAGCCTCATCTATAAATAACAACCGGACAGCAGCCGTAACTGAACGTAATACCGTTCAGTTGTATGAAGAAAGCAAACCAAATTTAACTTGGTGGGAAAATATTTCTAATCTCAAACCGTATTATCGAGACAATAAGCGATAAGAATATAAACAATAATATTTGGATTCATGGATCTACCTGTCAACAAATACGTACCAAACAAACACCAGGCAACACACTTATTTCGCAGACGAGTATCCACTTCGAACAACAACACCTGAAAATAAAGAAATAAAAAATTTAGAAACCATTTTTTAACACCTTTCTTATTGATGAAACAAGAGAATAAATAACTTCTAATGTTAAAAAGCCAACTTACCTTCATGTAGCAGGAAGAAACATCAAGATGGCGACAAGTGACAAGCCGAAGCCAACGTAAACCAGCTGTACACTACGAAAACCAGAATAGTCAATGCCTATTAAATCATCAAAGTTGATACCCCGAATAAGAAGATCAAGTGTCATATAAATGTGAATTGCATGTAGAGATATTATAAAATATTATATTATTATTATTTATGTATAAACTATTAAGAAAATCATTAAAATTATCCGCCAAATGATCAAACCGCATAGTTACCACCAAAAGCATTAATCCCAAGTCTCAATGTATTAGAGGAATAAGAAGTTCGTGTTGATAAAACCTACCAAAGATTATCTTTAAAAATATCCATTACATGAAAACAAAGCCCAATTTCTGCAAGAGAATGAAATGAAAATGTACAAGTCACTGTTCTATGTTGAGGGAGAAAATATGTTATACTCTGCAAGTCGGAGAATTATCAGTTTGTTAGGTTGGCAATGATTTTGCACCAACATTCAAATGTGCTTCTGGCCTGAGGGCAGAGCGTGGATTAGAAAAAAGATTTATATTATGTATGGAGGAGGAGATAGTTTATATTGTGTATTGTGTGTAGAAGGAGATTGGCCGATGTAAGGCGTATGTATTTGAATTGAATTTATTTATTGTTGTATATGTTGTTGAATTGTTAGGAGGTAAGATTCTCAGTAGAGTTATTAGCAGACTTTGTAACATATATGATTTCTGATCCAAAACCAACTGGATCATAAAATTTATATTATATTCTCGAATTGTCGTTTTAAATCAGAAATCAGAGGGCGTTTTGTGTCACGTGGTAATTTGAAACCACCAAATATTTCTAAATGAGCCAATAAAATGTAATAGAACTATAAAATTGGAAAGAAGGTTAGACCTATCTAAAGAGTAAATCAACTCAAATCAAGTATTATTAGTGATTAGGAGTAATAGCATTATCAACAACGATAAGAAAATATGTATTATTGTGATTTAATAATTATGAGAACTCATTGGTAAGATCAAAAAATTATAAAGCGGCATAATTATTATTGGCGGATTACAAAAAAAAAATAAAATAAAATGCATGAACATTGAGGTTAGAGTTACTTGTTTACGTTTTGAAAAGAATTAGTCGATCTTGGATAAATCGATAATTATCCGAACCAATACTGAATGAATCAGCTGATTATTCGATCAACCCATATGACCGGTTGAATCATATAAAATTCACTCATAAAGGATATATTATGTATACTAAAGGAAGTCGATGTGTAGAAATACAAATAACTATTATTTCTGTATAAATATTTATTATAATCTAAAAAAGCATGATAAATCAAGAGTATAAAAAACTCATATAAAAACTAAATGTATTATCTATTAAAATCGTATGTTACGATTTATTTATGAATTCAATTTAAGATAAATACCCCATATATCTGTATAAAAACTTCTTTTATTAAATTTTTTCTATTATAAAGTCGAGGAAGCCCTGATTCCCAAGGCAACCAATTGTATTGAGTCTATTAAATTGAGGGCCAATCAGAGAGTAGCTTATAGAATTATTCTAGGAAGAAGCAAATTTTTCTGAAAACCTCTTTCTTCTGGCTTAAGATCCCAACCCGAGAGGATGCACATGGAGTTTAGGGTCTTTTCTTATTCCTTTTAAAAATTTTTTAATGAATTATTAAGCCAAACCCTTTTTTAAATGTAATGTATGTTTGTTGAATGTTAATTGTTTGTGAACTCAGTGCTGTCAAGGAGTTCGTAATTGTAAAGATTCCCATAAAAATAGCTTTAATTCGAAAGAAACTTATAAAAATCTGGATCACACGTTAGCCCAGCAGTGACGAAAAGGAGCCTACCTAATTAATTATTGGAAATAATTAATTCAATCCACGAGAACATCCAGAACTTCAGTCAGTGAGTGATAAGTCAAACCAAATGAGCTCATTTGTCTACGTTCAGTGGGGTAATAATTAATAAAAAAGCGCTATTCCAATTAATTAGAGTTAAAATAAAAAGTCACCACGTGTTGAACAATATCACATAGTTCACAAGAACATTTTATAAATTTATTTATTATATGTAGGAAGCTTACTTCCATGCACTGCCCGAATTCATATTAAAAGCCCTGAGATCTCATGTTTGAATATTAATTTATTAAATATTAATTTTGTTTATTGAACAAAATATACCATATCAAACTTATAGACCGAACAGGTTTTTATCTGCAGAATTTTATATTGATTGGAAGTCTAAGTACCAGTATTAAATATAATATATTTATGAATTTGAAATTCATTATTGTGAATATTAGCAAAGCCTGTGATAATTATTCAGATTTTAAAAATAGATTATTTAAGTGAATTATAGTTATATCGAATATTTTATGCACATTTTTTCTATGGGAATATATTTTGTGTTTTATGTCAGCATACAAACTTATAGAATTTTTTATTATATCCTAACTCATCTCGTGTTATATAGTTTGAGCTGTTTTGGTACCAACAAATATTTAGCAGCACTTAAAATCATAGAATCAAATAATATTAACCTTATTCAGAGCACTCAATATTTATCATCCTTTGATGATATTCATTTCATCAGCCAGAACAAATATATTAAGAAATTATATTAATAAGGTTCCAGTTATATCATATAAGGATCCAGAGAGCTTCAAGAACTGGCGTTGTAAGTTCTAAGGAATTTTGAAAGGGTATATTGGTGAATACTTGTATTCACGACGAGCGTTTTAAGAATCAACTAGAAACAACTATAGTTGGTCCTGATTATTCTCTAGTGGTACATGGTTACTGATAATCAGTCATCAAATATTCTTTTAATTTCCTTACTGGTATTCTTCAAGAACTTCATAGAAGCAGCGGTAAGAATTATCAATACCTGGTCCTTGAACCTTATGGTGATTATTTGTATTTATAAAATTCATGTTTCTACCACTGAGCTAGAGCTGAGGTTTGAACCCAGTAATTTTGCGAGCCGGAAGGCCTTAATTTTTTGTGAATTTATTCGCAAAAGAGGGAATTTAGAGACTGCTCTTATAAATACCAGAAACATCGTATTATCTAAATTGAGGGCCAATCAGAGAGTAGCTTATAGAATTATTCTAGGAAGAAGCAAATTTTTCTGAAAACCTCTTTCTTCTGGCTTAAGATCCCAACCCGAGAGGATGCACATGGAGTTTAGGGTCTTTTCTTATTCCTTTTAAAAATTTTTTAACGAATTATTAAGCCAAACCCTTTTTTAAATGTAATGTATGTTTGTTGAATGTTAATTGTTTGTGAACTCAGTGCTGTCAAGGAGTTCGTAATTGTAAAGATTCCCATAAAAATAGCTTTAATTCGAAAGAAACTTATAAAAATCTGGATCACACGTTAGCCCAGCAGTGACGAAAAGGAGCCTACCTAATTAATTATTGGAAATAATTAATTCAATCCACGAGAACATCCAGAACTTCAGTCAGTGAGTGATAAGTCAAACCAAATGAGCTCATTTGTCTACGTTCAGTGGGGTAATAATTAATAAAAAAGCGCTATTCCAATTAATTAGAGTTAAAATAAAAAGTCACCACGTGTTGAACAATATCACATAGTTCACAAGAACATTTTATAAATTTATTTATTATATGTAGGAAGCTTACTTCCATGCACTGCCCGAATTCATATTAAAAGCCCTGAGATCTCATGTTTGAATATTAATTTATTAAATATTAATTTTGTTTATTGAACAAAACATATCATATCAAACTTATAGACCGAACAGGTTTTTATCTGCAGAATTTTATATTGATTGGAAGTCTAAGTACCAGTATTAAATATAATATATTTATGAATTTGAAATTCATTATTGTGAATATTAGCAAAGCCTGTGATAATTATTCAGATTTTAAAAATAGATTATTTAAGTGAATTATAGTTATATCGAATATTTTATGCACATTTTTTCTATGGGAATATATTTTGTGTTTTATGTCAGCATACAAACTTATAGAATTTTTTATTATATCCTAACTCATCTCGTGTTATATAGTTTGAGCTGTTTTGGTACCAACAAATATTTAGCAGCACTTAAAATCATAGAATCAAATAATATTAACCTTATTCAGAGCACTCAATATTTATCATCCTTTGATGATATTCATTTCATCAGCCAGAACAAATATATTAAGAAATTATATAATAAGGTTCCAGTTATATCATATAAGGATCCAGAGAGCTTCAAGAACTGGCGTTGTAAGTTCTAAGGAATTTTGAAAGGGTATATTGGTGAATACTTGTATTCACGACGAGCGTTTTAAGAATCAACTAGAAACAACTATAGTTGGTCCTGATTATTCTCTAGTGGTACATGGTTACTGATAATCAGTCATCAAATATTCTTTTAATTTCCTTACTGGTATTCTTCAAGAACTTCATAGAAGCAGCGGTAAGAATTATCAATCCCTGGTCCTTGAACCTTATGGTGATTATTTGTACTTATAAAATTCATGTTTCTACCACTGAGCTAGAGCTGAGGTTTGAACCCAGTAATTTTGCGAGCCGGAAGGCCTTAATTTTTTGTGAATTTATTAAATTGAGGGCCAATCAGAGAGTAGCTTATAGAATTATTCTAGGAAGAAGCAAATTTTTCTGAAAACCTCTTTCTTCTGGCTTAAGATCCCAACCCGAGAGGATGCACATGGAGTTTAGGGTCTTTTCTTATTCCTTTTAAAAATTTTTTAATGAATTATTAAGCCAAACCCTTTTTTAAATGTAATGTATGTTTGTTGAATGTTAATTGTTTGTGAACTCAGTGCTGTCAAAGAGTTCGTAATTGTAAAGATTCCCATAAAAATAGCTTTAATTCGAAAGAAACTTATAAAAATCTGGATCACACGTTAGCCCAGCAGTGACGAAAAGGAGCCTACCTAATTAATTATTGGAAATAATTAATTCAATCCACGAGAACATCCAGAACTTCAGTCAGTGAGTGATAAGTCAAACCAAATGAGCTCATTTGTCTACGTTCAGTGGGGTAATAATTAATAAAAAAGCGCTATTCCAATTAATTAGAGTTAAAATAAAAAGTCACCACGTGTTGAACAATATCACATAGTTCACAAGAACATTTTATAAATTTATTTATTATATGTAGGAAGCTTACTTCCATGCACTGCCCGAATTCATATTAAAAGCCCTGAGATCTCATGTTCGAATATTAATTTATTAAATATTAATTTTGTTATTGAACAAAACATATCATATCAAACTTATAGACCGAACAGGTTTTTATCTGCAGAATTTATATTGATTGGAAGTCTAAGTACCAGTATTAAATATAATATATTTATGAATTTGAAATTCATTATTGTGAATATTAGCAAAGCCTGTGATAATTATTCAGATTTTAAACGAATTGGACAATTAGAAATACCCGGTCAATCACTTTTTATGCTGGTCAATAGGGTTTTTTACCCCTACCACCCCTAAACATCATTATATTTTGATGAAACCTTCACAGTATGTTTGACATGTGTATATCATCCTGTATGCCAAATTTGAATCGAATCGGACAATTAGAAATACCCGGTCAATCACTTTTTATGCTGGTCAATAGGGTTTTTTACCCCTAACCACCCCTAAACATCATTATATTTTGATGAAACTTCAAAGTATGTTTGACATGTGTATATCATTCTGTATGCCAAATTTGAAACGAATCGGACAATTAGAAATACCCGGTCAATCACTTTTTACGCTGGTCAATCACTTTATATGCTGGTCAATAGGGTTTTTTACCCCTACCACCCCTAAACATCATTATATTTTGATGAAACTTCAACAGTATGTTTGACATGTGTATATCATCCTGTATGCCAAATTTGAAACGAATCGGACAATTAGAAATACCCGGTCAATCACTTTTTATGCTGGTCAATAGGGTTTTTTACCCCTAACCACCACTAAACATCATTATATTTTGATGAAACTTCAACACTTTGTTTAATATGTGTATATCATCCTGTATGCTAAATTTGAAACGAATCGGACAATTAGAAATACCCGGTCAATCACTTTTTATGCTGGTCAATAGGGTTTTTTACCCCTACCACGCCTAAATATCATTATATTTCGATGAAACTTTAACAGTATGTTTAATATGTGTATATCATCCTGTATGCCAAATTTGAAACGAATTGGACAATTGGAAATACCCGGTCAATCACTTTTTATGCTGGTCAATAGGGTTTTTTACCCCTACCACCCCTAAACATCATTATATTTTGATGAAACTTTTACAGTATGTTTGACATGTGTATATCATCCTGTATGCCAAATTTGAATCGAATCGGACAATTAGAAATACCCGGTCAATCACTTTTTATGCTGGTCAATAGGGTTTTTTACCCCTAACCACCCCTAAACATCATTATATTTTGATGAAACTTCAACAGTATGTTTGACATGTGTATATCATCCTGTATGCCAAATTTGAAACGAATCGGACAATTAGAAATACCCGGTCAATCACTTTTTATGCTGGTCAAGGTTTTAGGCAGTCCCCCCAAATCTCACTATTCTACACCAACACTCCGTGTAAACAAAAGCAGGCGAAAACCAGCGACAAAAATGGAGTCTAATCAAGCAACAGTTCCCGTGCAAATCGCTCTCCAAGTCCAACATTGACTAACTCACCAGCACACGTCTGTAAATATTGGATACACTCAGCAGGTACTAATCAGCTTAATAATTACACTCACTATGCTTAATCACTGTACTTTATAATTAATTAATTGAAAAGTAAGAAAATCTAGAGACTGAAGTACACTTGAAACAAACAGGGTAGTCCAGTGCTACCAACCAATGGCCTCGACCATTGATATAGAGAATAAGATTAAGAAGAGCGAAGTCCGCTATGATGCCACTGCGCTAGTGTAGCTACCAGAAATTTCGGGCAAGAAGTCGGGTATTTGTATTCGATGTGTAGAAAAAGAGCCTTTTTCAAATGATATTTTTTTATTGAAGCAACAAAAAATATTCAAAGTATGGTAGTTTCATGCAGTGCTTATGGATGTACGAATCAGCATGTGCCAGATGAAAATATTTCTTTTCATACATAAGTATTTTTATATTTTCATCGGTCATGTTTCATGCAGGCTAAGTTAAACGGTGTGCACACGTACGTTTGCCTCGGGTGAGCATACGTGTATGGGCTTGCATTCGCACGTGTGGACACTGTTCGCTGAGGCATGTGGGCGAACCAGAACCCTGTCGGTATTTTGGCGTGCTCAAAGGCGCCTCGGGCGAGCATTGAATGTACGTGTGGACGCGATTTTGCCATACGGGTGAGGCAAAACGTAAACATTGAAGGTGTCATAACCTAATTCCAATGAATTAGGTTGATGAATGACAAATCAAATTGTGATCCAATAACTAATTGTAAATTGTAGGATTTTTGTAATTTTGTAGGATATGTGGATTGTCAAATATTTAAATAGAAACATGCATGGAGTATATAATTTGTATCATGATTAACAAATTCAGAACTGCATAATTTAAGTGAAAAAAGCTTCTCTACAGGGTTTCTACAAGAAAGTATAGCTCAAATATTATTTTACTGTGGCTATCAAATCATCTTGTGTTTGTTTCATGTTATCAATCAGAGTTGTTAATTAAAATTGTAATCTTCAATATGATATTATATGTTTTAGATAGCTAGGCTATCTATAGAGAGATTTATTCAAACTTTGAACTAGTATTCCCTTAAAGGTAAATCTTGAAGCTAATCTTTTGGAGAATCTTGTTTTGTCATGTGTATGAGCAGAGTTAGTTTAAAATGGGCAGCAATTTAGTATTTGATTAATTTATGGCTAATTTCCTTAAAGAAGACTGTCAATTTTGTGAGACAGTGTTAAGTGCTTTGATTAGGTCATCAAAACTTCTGGAATTATTGTAGAAATTTTCTTTTTTTGAGATTCAGAATAGATATTGAAAACCAACAAATGAATCGCCCAATGCCAAGAATCTCAAAGTTAGAGCCAATCGTTCTTGTGGAGTTATTGCTTCCCTCATGATGATATCATTTGTTTAGATAACTAGTTGAATTAGATTCAGTATATTAGGCCTATTAAGATAATGTTTTGACATCCTAATAAAGTTTGAATTGTCAATCTTATGTCATGTAGCAATTTATTTCCTTACTTCAACCCACAATCGTTCAACCCACCAACATCGTTTGTCAAGTTTTATTTTTGATTTTATTATATAAGTCATTGAAATAAAATGATACTGCTGCAATTTGTGATAACTATCTTCAATGATGGAATGACGCCATTGTTGTCATGTTGTGGAAAATCTACATCTATCATGGCTTCGTGTCGTCTGCAAATCAGATAGCTTTTTGAATGCCGAGGCAAACGTGGATCGCGTCCACAAGGACGTACAGTGAATGTTGAGGCATGTGTACATACGATTGTTCGCGCGAATCTGTACGGACGTGTTTACAAGGCTTAAGCCTAGTGCCAAATGATTGTTTCAAGGAATATTGTGCTTATGTTGATTCATTATCATTATTTGCCAAGTAATAAAATATAAGTCTCGGTAATATGATAATAAATATTTTATTTCCATAGATCCAATATAGGTATCCATATTCCATTCCATTGATTTGTCTTATATTGTAATATTTTGTGAACTATGAAAATATTGTATGCTAAATTTGTATTATAGAGAATATTATTTGCTAAAATTGTTATTTGCTAAATTGCTAAAATTCTTGGTCTGGGTAACCAAACCTACATTTTTTTCTGGGTGTACTCACCTACATCTACAATTTCTTTCTGGGTGTACTCACCTAAACCTAAGATTTTCGACCTATATTTATTAAATTTTTTTCATACCATTCTTTAAAAGAGATTCTAGAAGAAAGTGTGAATTGTTGGATTAAGTTTGGATCAGTTCCACTCTTTTTCATTATTGAGATTGATGTTTGGTATGAAAGTTGCAGCTAATGGTATGCATTGTAAAAAATGGAGAAAATTCTGAATTAAATTTTCGATATCAACATTAATATCACTATTGTTATCTTTATCATACAAATTTCGACCAAATTTATCAACACTCATGATCTATTTTTATAATAAATGTTTAATACAACCTGAGGTGAGTTTTCAAGTAGTTCAAACTTAGCTGGTTAAAGACAGAGGGTCATCCCCCCCCCCACAGGGGGGGGGGGTTAGTGCTGAGGTTTGTGTTGCTTAAGAAAGGGTCTCAACATAAAAATATCATTAGAGATTCTGTGTGCTTGTTGCTCTGTTTCAGAAAAAGTTGAGTTAGGATCCCTTGACAAATGGATTTACTGAAAAAAATTATTCTTGGTTTCTTAGTTATTCAAGAAATTGGATCTACTTTTTCCATAAGATCCTTATTTTCTGTTCAATCTTGACAAATGTGGTGTTGATGGATTTGTTATTAGATTTACTGGAAAAAGTTATTCTTGTAAATTTATTGTAAAATTAACGGTTTCTTAGTTATTAAAGAAATTGAAAAAAGCTGGATCTAGTTTTCCCATGAGATCCTTATTTTTTGTTCAATCTTGACAAATGGGATGTCACTGGATTCGTAATTAGATTTACTGGAAAAAGTTATCCTTGTAATTTTTTTTTAAATTAACGGTCTCTTAGTTATTCAAGAAATAAAAAAAGCTGGATCTAGTTTTTTCCAAAAAAGTGGGAATGGGGATCTTCATTTGAGATTTATTGTGAGATTAGGGGTATGGCTAGGTTAAGTTAGTTCAGATTACATTGAATTGAGCAAGGTTAGAACCAAGAATCAGCTTTGGGGCAGATTTGGGGGCAGCTTTGAGCCAGCTTTGGGGCAGCTTTTCTTCAGTACTTTTACTTTACCCCTACTCTTGATGGATTTTAATATAATTATTTTTCAACTTTTCGTCATTTCCATTACCATTATGATACAATGATTTGTTCATTGAACATTATTTTTAAGTTGACCAAACATCTAATTTAATGAACCCACCTCACTACAGATTTTGATCCATTGTATTAGCAAATGAATCTCATTTTTAAAATATTTTCCTATTACCATGTATTTAGGATATGGAAAATAAAACATTTATTGTAGATCGCTAATATTACCGTATATTTTATTAGATGGCAAATAATAATAAATTAACTGTTATCACAATATTTCGTGAAACTGTTTCCATTCGTTTTGCAACTTAAGTATAGGTACCTAACTATACTCTATACTCCTCTATTTAATAAAAGAAAATAAATAATAACTAAATATTATAAAAAAGGGAAAAATAAAACAAAAATTATAGATCGCTAATATTACCGTATATTTTATTAGATGGCAATAATAATAAATTAACTGTTATCACAATATTTCGTGAAACTGTTTCTCATTCATTTTGCAACTCAGGTATAGGGTACCGAACTTTACTCTATACTCCTATATTTGATTTATAAGATAATAAATAACCACATACGGTATTATAAGAATGAGAAAAATAAAACAATAGCAATGATGAAGAATTTATAGACAATTTTAGCAAATAATATTTTTTATAATACAAATTTAGCATACAATATTTTCATAGTTCACAAAATATTACAATATAAGACAAATTAATGGAATGGAATATGGATTCCTATATTGGATCTATGTAAATAAAATATTTATTATAATATTACCGAAACTTATATTTTATTACTTGGCAAATAATGATAATGAATCAACCTAAGCACAATATTCCTTGAACCGATCATTTGGCACTAGGCTTAGCCTGCATGAAACATGACCGATGAAAATATAAAAATACTTATGTATGAAAAGAAATATTTTTATCTGGCACATGCCGATTCGTACATCCATACACACTGCATGAAACTACCATACTTTGAATATTTTTTATTGCTTCAATAAAAAAATATTATCATTTGAAAAAGGCTCTTTTTCTACACAGCAAATACAAATACCCGACTTCTTGCCCGAAATTTCTGGTAGCTACACTAGCGCAGTGGCATCATAGCAGACTTAGCTCTTCTTAATCTTATTCTCTATATCAATGGTTTAAATGCTCCCGCCAGTCAGAGTTATTGAGCCATATGAATAAAGTTGAGCATTTGCTTATACTTCTAAAATATGGAGCATTTGCTTCATTTTCTATGAATAAACTTGAGCAAAACCTTTTGCTCATGCTCATCAAAAAAATAGTTTGAGCATTTGCTCAAAAGTAAAAGCTTTTGCTCAAAATTGTATGAATAAACTAGAGCATTTGCTCAACTTTTGAAGCAAATGCTTCAACAAAGGTGAGTCTAGTCTAGAGCAGCTTATAACCTTTTGCTCATAGTAAAATGGCTCAACTAATTCATATGAGGAAGAGGAAACTATACCAGATACGATCACAACCAATAGTTGAGAACTATAAAACTCTTTTTAGATTCAACCATGATATATATCACCATTATCCCTACAAAAGAATGAATTAATACAAAAGATAGCCATCACAGAATAGGAGATAGGCATTTAAGAAGAAGAGAGTGTAGACGATTATAAGGCTATTGATATTATAACAATATGCTGAAGATTATTATAGAGATGACATTTTTTCACGCTATTATTTCAAAATTCCAAACTCAACTAACCTAAAATTCTATTCATAAATAGAAAGCAGAACAGACAATGCAAACACAAGCGGTGCACCCTATTTGCATATTTAGCGCGCTTCCGTGAGCTATAAAAACAAACTAAGGCTACAAAAGCGAATCAGCTGATGAAAAATCTCTAAAATACGTGAGCATTTGCTCCAGAGTTCAGGAGCATAAGGTAAGAGTATAAGGTAAAGCTTATTCATATAAAAATGAGCAAATGCTTTTGCTTCTACCTTTTGCTCATGAGCAAAACCTTATGCTCCATGCTCTCAACGGAGTCCTCTACCGTTGCAGGTCTCGACTGTCGGGGCTGTACAAAAATTAGAGAGGCCTCAACTGTCGCCTAACACAGGCGACATTTGAGGCCTCTTTTTCAGGAGTCCTCTACCGTTGCTGGCCTCGAATGTTGCAGGTCTCGACTGTTGGGCCCAAGGAGGATCGTGGAGACGAAACAATAGGCTAAACTAAAGTGTGAGATAAATTTCTTTTAACACGGCTCTTTCTCAAAGACGGAGAGGT
>NW_024090719.1:0-24071 GCF_014356525.2 Nilaparvata lugens
TTGCTCTGTTGCCAGATCGTCTATCAACAATGTAGAATTATAACTAATTAACAAAATATTTCATCTTGATTCTGAAAATTAATTATGAAATTATTGAAACATATAATCTCTAGTTTAATAAAATATATGATTATTTTAAACGATATGAACAGTTAATATTACATCAATAAACCTGTATCAGCTACCGTCTATAGAAGGCATTGACAAGACTGAGGATCGGTAACGTTGTTCTGCTATTTTTCTTCACTGCCATTATAACGTGGACCTCACTACGTTTCAGTATTCAAAGATATACAAGATGTAATTATGAATGTATTTCATTCCAATATTGTGATGTTTATTGATTCATACAATGAGTATATCATGAAAATGATCGGGAGGGAAAAGTAAGGTAACCTTGTGCTATTCCCTTCTCAAATTTAGATAAGGTTTCCTCAAAATCCACTAAAAAGGCATGCGATTGAGGGATGCATTGAAGTGCTAGATATAGGTGAAGAGCTTTTATAATAATTTATTTATTTATCCAACACAATACAATATGATTTTTTCCAATTGGTATTAAAATGCTTTTATGTAAAATTTATCTAAATTTTTTACACCATAGGTTATCAATTTTCTTTTTAATGTGTGTATATGAATGTGTTTTCATGAACATCTAATGACTCGCAAGATGTATCTTTTTGGATTTTTTTACTTTTGGCATGAAATCTTAAACAATAGCAAATTAGTGGCCTGCCGACACATATTCATGTATAGTGGGCGTCGCGTTTTCTTGATCAGAAAATAATCAACCAATTGTATTAATACTTTGTAAATAATTGTAGCTATATGCTTTGTAATCATGTTATATTTGAATGAATCCTCTGGTCGTGTTGTACCCTCGACCAGAGAAATTATTGTTATTATTATTATCAATATCAAAAATTGGTGTGGCGCACTCACACAACTTTCCTTGCCGTTATGGAAATTGATCACCTGACGCTAGTGTCCCGCGCATCTCAAGTATACTATTCAAAGATTTGAGCCAGCTGGTGACAGGGTAATAACGCTGAAGACACCGAGGTGTGCTATCTTTTCATAGTGAATCATTTAATAGAATCAACAGTTGCCAACAGTTCGCAATTGGATAATCACATTTTCTCGAATTTCGAGCTTATTTTTTAATTTTAGGTGAAAATGTTACTGAACATTAGTTGGAGATTCTCATGCTCGATCTTTTCCACTCAAATTTTTTCGTTTAAATTGTACCTGAAGCCTGATAATTGAGAATCTAAAATCAAACTTTGCATAGAGGGCGGAGCTCCTGAATTTTTACAGATATGGGACTTGTGTCAGTTGATAGAGCTTATCGATGACTATTAATTAGGTATAACTTTAATCACAATCGTTGGGCCGTTTTCGAGAAAATCGCGTAAAACCCTGTTTTTGACAACATTTTTGCCATTTTAGCCGCCATCTTGAATTGGATTTGGTTCGAAATTGTTCGTGTCGGATCCTTATATTGTAAGGGCCTTACGTTCCAAATTCAAAGTCATTCCGTTAATTGGAGATGAGATATCGTGTACACAGACGCACATACACTCATACACACACACACACACACACCACACACACCACACACACACACACCACACACACACACACACACACACACACCACACGCACACACACATACAGACCAATACCCAAAAACTACTTTTTTGGACTCAGGGGACCTTGAAACGTATAGAAATTTAGAAATTGGGGTACCTTAATTTTATTCGGAAAGCAATACTTTCCTACCTATGGTAATAGGGCAAGGAAAGTAACAAGCCCTAACTAACTATCATCCAATAAATTATTGTAATATTTATTTTCTATTGGAAAGTTACAAGATATGATTTACTAGAGATAGTAAATCTATAGCTCTCTCAAGTAATTACATTTATATGAAAAGAGGTAATCATGATATTAAAAAACAGTTTTAGCAGGTTTTGAAACTGTTTCTTGGAAGTAGACACAGCTAGAAGACATTCGACTCCAAACCTTTAACCAGATGAATCCAAAAAGCTAACTCACCGTCAGGCTCCCGGAGAGGGTGTTAGGGGCCTAACAGAATCAGAAGATCTGTAAAGTGTAAAATAAAAATAGTTGATGAAATTTAAAGAGCTCCCTGCAAAATATTTGTGTAAAAATTGATGAAATATTTTCACAAATATTTGTAGAAAAAAGTGGTGAATTTTGTACAATGAATTGGGTTATACCATAGAGAAACAATAGCGTAAGTAGATATCCCTTGGTATAGGGCATTTTATGTCGCAACTTTACTGTTATCTCAAGCCGATTACTGTCGATTATTGTCGATTTTTACTGTTTTGACCAGGGTAAGAGTGTATGAGCGGCACATATGGAGACTACCAGCGTCATAAAGCTTCACAGGAAAGAACTACGTGGACCATCAGCTTGAGATAACAGTAAAAGTTGCGACAAAACGCTCTATACCATGGGATATCTACTTATACTATTGTTTCTATATATTCTGTATACTATTGATATCTATATCTATTGTTTTCTCAATGGTTATACATAATCGGGAAAATAGAATAAGAAGATATCCTATGATGTACGGTGTTTTTGTTCCAAATTTCACTGTTGACTCAAGCCGATAGTCCTAGTAGTTATTTTTCGTGGAGTTATGTGACACTGATAGTCTCTCTACTTTTGTCATTCTTACCCGGGCAAATCAGTAATAACAGAAGTAGTAGACAATAAATAATCAGGTTAAAATTTGGAACATAAACGACCTACAGGCCTACCTTAGGATATCTACTTGACTTACCTGTTTTCTCAAGACCCTGGAACCCGTATAATTGTATTTGAGGGAAAACAGAAATGCACACCTGTATATATGCGACTGGAGGAGATTGAATGGTCGAAATAGGTACTTGATGAAATAAGATCTGACAAACTGAGACCCTCCCGTAGAATCCTATGTAGTTTAATCCGATATGACAGTAGTAGACAGTAATCGGCTTGAGTTGACAGTAAAAAAATGCTTGAAATTTAGAACATATACGACACATATCCAGGGGATATCTGCTTATAACGAGTGATCCCGAATACGGGGAACTTTTAAAAACGTTTAACAAAAGTAGGAAGAGCAAAATGATTTTATTTAAACTAATGTTAAGTTCAAGACTTGCCATTTGAGAATTACTAATAACATCTATCACTTTTGATTTACTTCATAAGATTGGCTCCCTCCTGCCGAATACACTCCTGAAGTCTGTGTTGAGATTCCTGAACGATTGCTGCAACATTTCAGCTAGGATATTGTTAATTCATTTTGAATTGCCTGTTATGATTCAACCACAGTTATTTGACAAGCTTTAAAACTTTGATTTGAGATAACTCCACAACAGAAAATCGCAGGTGGACAGATCATGCCAGGAAACGCAACCGAATCGTGGAGATTACACGGTTACAACAATATGGTTGACTGGGGTGATTGTGAACAGTTTTTACAAGTTTGAAACCTTTTGAGTTGTATAACTTTATTTGAGGCCTGACAAATTTGATTTTTTATAGAGTGATATTCAATTCTTTCTCTTTATTTTCGACTAGTCAAACATAAAACTACAACAATTGAAGTTCATTGAAATGCTATTCAAAAAATCTGGTGTGGCGCACTCACACAACTTTCCTTGCCGTTATGAAATTGATCACCTGAGGCTAGTGTTCCCGCGCATCTCAAGTCTACTCTATTCAAAGAGCCAGCTGGTGACAGGACAATAACGCTATAGACACACGAGCTCTGCTATCTCTTCATAGTGAATGATTGATAGAATCAACAGTTGTCAACAGTTTGCAATTGAAAAATCACATTTTCTCGAGTTTCGAGCTTATTTTCAATTTTAGGTGAAAATGTACTGAACTGTAATTGTAGAGATTTTCATGCTCAATCTTTTCCACTTGAAATTTTTTGTTTAAATTGTATCTGAAGCCTGATAATTGGGATCTAAAATCAAATTTGCCTAGATGGGGCGGAGCTCCTGAAATTTTTACAGATATGGGACTCATGGCAGTTGATAGCTTATCAATGACTATTGAGGTATGATTTGATCAAAATCGTTGGAGCCGTTTCGAGAAAATCCTCGAAAAACCCTGTTTTTGACAACATTTCGCCATTTAGCTGCCATCTTTAATTGAATTTGATCGAAATTGTTCGTGTCGGATACTTATATCGTAAGGACCTTAAGTTCCAAATTTCAAGTCATTCCGTTAATTGAGAGATGAGATATCGTGTACACAGACGCACATACACTCATACACACACACACACCACACACACACACACACACCACACACACCACACACACACACACACACAACACACACACACAACACACACACACACACCACACACACTACACGCCAAATACACACCAATACCCAAAAACCACTTTTTTGGACTCAGGGGACCTTGAACATATAGAAATTTAGAAATTGGGGTACCTTACTTTTTTCGGAAAGCAATACTTTCCTTACTATGGTAATAGGGCAAGGAAAGTAAAAGTGATAGATGTCATTAATAATTCTTTAATGGCAAGCCTTGAACTTCACATTATTTGAATAAATCATTTTTGCTCTTCCCACTTTTTTTCTATGGCGTTTTTAAAAGTTCCATTTATTCTGGTGCACCCTACATGTTTCCTCTATGCTGAGACCCTGAAATCCCCCGTAAACGGTATTTGATGAGAACATAATGCACACCTGTATATGCGACTGGAGCAGATTGAAGAGTTCCTCAGCGCGCCTACAGCGGAACGCGTAGACGCCGGCCGGTGCGACAGCGTCGTCCCGACTCGAAGCTGAAGATATCGGCGTCGAAACCGTAGCGACGCAGCGATCGTAACGGCCAGCGTACGGCGACCTCTGTCGCTGGTAGACTATCAGGTCCGTGTCTGTCACCTCCAGTTGACCGTCGTGCAGTTTTTTGGCCTTCCTCGTCCACGTTTACCACCTTATCAACAAAACAAACAAAGATATTCATTCATTCATACAATAAGTACATTATAATAATTATTAGTTAAATTCAACTTTAACTTTCTGCATTAATTTCGAAATATTATGTTTTTCTTTTACTGTTTTAAAACTCTCACCAGCGGGCAAAGATTTCTTTTTGCTGGTGATGCCTAGATTTTATATTTTATTTTAATTTATTTAAGTATATGTATGAGTAATTATGCTTATTATTTATATTTTTAATGATATGTCATATTATAAAGATTTTGTAATATGTTTGAATATTCTAATTGGCAATAAATGAAATTGAAATTATCGAAATGATAGGGAGGGGAGAAAAAAAGGTAACCTGTGCTATTCCTCACCCAAATTTAGATAAGGTTACACATAGTCCGAAATAGGTTGAGTCTTGTAGTTGTTCACTTCACAATTTTCAGTCCTTCAATATTTTCACAAAGTAGTACTTATAATATTCCGTAACAACGACACATTCAACATCCAATAACGAATAACCATTTAAACGTTCTTGGTCTGGTTTTCAGTCACAAGTAGAGTTAGGCTCAACTCACACTGAGGTCGAGAAGAGACTCGACTCTAGTCGAGAGCATGTGTTTTCCAAATGGTGACACTCAGACCAGTCGACTCTAGTCGAGAGCATGTGTTTTCAAATGGTGACGTCGCGGAGACTGGAGTCGACTGGTCTGAGTGTCACCATTTGGAAACACATGCTCTCGACTAGAGTCGAGTCTCTTCTCTGGCTCGCGTCGCGGCTCCAGCCAATCAGAGCAGCTCGACGTCACCGAGCCCTATCAGCTCAGCAAGGACTTCTCAAGGTCACTGCCCGGCTCGCGTCGCAGCTCCTTCCAGTCGGCCCAGAATGCCGAGAAAGGTCGGTCATTCATACATTCTCAACTATTCGTTTTCAATAGAAGTCTAAGGCCCGGTTGCACAAAAGCCGTTTAAATTTTAACCGTGAGTTTTCACTAGTAGAGTTGAAGGTCGAGTAACTTCTGACGAGCTTATACATTGTAAAAAATGTCAGGCAGAATAAAGAATTTGAATTTGAACTGGCATACTACTCTACATCTAACTATACTCTACTTACTTGGTCGAGTAACTGTTTTTATTACAATTGAGAATAGTAGGTGAAGTGTGTTGTCTAGTGAACAGAACTTAACTTAAAATGTCAATACTTTTTAATAAATTGACACTTTTTAATAAATTAATACTTTTTAATAAATAGCAATACTTTTTAAACTCGATAGCCTACGGCAAGGCTCTACTCTATACTAGCTTGAGACTATTTTCATTAGCATAGTAGAGTGAGAAGCAGTGGTTGGGGAAGGCAAGTGGTAGAGTACTATCCCACGGTGCTATCCCACTCTACTGAGAACTAGTACTCTACCATGATTGTTTTCATTGGGAGAGTTCACAAGATAGTTAGTACTTGCCCAGGGAGCTCTACCACTAGCTCTACTAATGAAAACTAAGCTTACAAGCTTATGATACAACAGACATCAGATTGAGAATCAAAATCAAATCATCGTTTATTGTCATAAAACATACAATAAGTCGAGACAACTTTCTTTGTTTGTTTGTTTTCAATGACTTCCTAGAGACTGATCAAAGTAAAGGAATTGTCAGAATTTGTAACGCATACGTAATACAAAAAAATAAGAAATCACACAAAGGACCCCTCTCTACACACAAACTCTGCCGAGGTATAGAACACTCCAGCCATCATTGTAACAAGTAAAATAGTTAATAAATTACTGGAGAGACGCTCGGCTATCAGCAAAGCTAGCCGACCGCGGAGATAAGGAAGGTACCGATGGCGCACCATCTTCCGCGCATCGAGATGATTTCCACCGCCTCTGGCGGCGGCACAACTCCATCCCCTCCACTTGGGGGAGTATTTAAACGCCGGACGAGCCCCAGTCCACAGCATTCCGCTCACAACCTTCTGCTCCTGGTACAGCGGCCCGTTGCTGCCGTACGTCCCCGACCTCCTGTCCTGGTACAGCGGCCCCTTGGCTGCCGTAGTCCCTAACCTTCCATCTCCTAGGGCACAGCGGACCGTTGTCTGCCGTCCCTGTCCTCCCATCTCCCTAGGGCACAGCGGACCGTTGTCTGCCGTCCCTGTCCTCCATCTCCCTAGGGCACAGCGGACCGTTGTCTGCCGTCCCTGTCCTCCCATTTCCCCAGGGCACAGCGGACCGTTGTCTGCCGTCCCTGACCTCCCATCTCCCTAGGGCACAGCGGACCGTTGTCTGCCGTCCTGTCCTCCATTTCCCCAGGGCACAGCGGACCGTTGTCTGCCGTCCCTGACCTTCCATCCCCCAGGGCACAGCGGACCGTTGTCTGCCGTCCTGTCCTCCATTTCCCCAGGGCACAGCGGACGTTGTCTGCCGTCCCTGTCCTCCCATTTCCCCAGGGCACAGCGGACCGTTGTCTGCCGTCCCTGACCTTCCATTTCCCCAGGGCACAGCGGACCGTTGTCTGCCGTCCCTATCTTCCTTCTCCCCAGGGCACAGCGGACCGTTGTCTGCCGTCCCTATTCTTCCTTTTCCCCAGGGCACAGCGGACCGTTGTCTCCCGTCCCTGTCCTTTCATCTCCCCAGGGCACAGCGGACCGTTGTCTGCCGTCCCTATTCTTTCCATCCCCTCAGGGCACAGCGGACCGTTGTCTGCCGTCCCTATTCTTCCTTCTCCCCAGGGCACAGCGGACGTGTCTGCCGTCCCTATTCTTCCTTCTCCCCAGGGCACAGCAGAACGTTGTCTGCCGTCCCTATTCTTCCTTCTCCCCAGGGCACAGCGGACCGTTGTCTGCCGTCCCTATCCTGTCTGTCCTTCCTTTTCCTACTTCTGGAGCGGAACCGAGGCCGTAAGGCCGATACAAAATTACATCAAAGTGGTGTCATCAGAGAAGAGAGCGACCTTCACGCCGTCAGAAGCACCAGGAGGTGCTGTTCACGCCAGCTGAGGCACAAAAAGAAGGAAGAGGAACTTCGACTTGCCTCCTTTCCCGCCCCATTACGACTGAGCGAAGTCATCCAGGAGCAACACCTGGGTATCAATCACCCACCTCTGAGCTACTCAGGGTGTACGTGATAGATTGGCGCCCAACGTGGGTCACGAGGCAACGAAGAGAATCATGAGTGAACAGGGAGAGTCTGATTCAGGCTCAACACCAGGAGCTGACAGAGGATCAGTCGGTCGAGGACATAACCCCGAGGTGATAGCCGACTCCAGAGTTTCCTGGATTATAAATGAAAAAGGAAGAAGCATTCAATCTTCTACAAGATTGGGGCATAGTGTCATCTGGAACACTTGCTGAGTTGAGAAGGTTGTTAGTAGAATAACATAAGAAGATGACTGTACGTTTTCCCAGCCCAAGGCTTGGCATAATGAGCGGAAGCAGTGGGGAAACTAAACATTGGTGACAGGTACCCATACTGAGGTTAGAACCAATATTCACACAAACCCCCTCAGGACCCAGGGCGGTATGTGACAAGGTAAGAAGCTGGAGACTGTCATTCGACGGCCAATCAGATGCTCCCAGTTCTTGGAAAGGCTAGACGAGCTACAACAAGCCTATGGCTCACTGGCAACCAGCTACTAGTCGCACTGCCTGAATTATGGTTGTAAAGCTACTCTATGGAGGTAATCGTCGTGCAGTGGAAATCATGGGACAATTTTGTGACAGATTTCAGATCACGCTACTACCCACTTACCTATGAGGAGGACCTCGAGAATCTAATTCAGCCAAGGAAGCAAAGGGAAGGTGAATTGTTTGACGAATTTCTCGAAGATGTACTGACACTCATGAGGCGACGAGGAGGTTTCACAGACGAGAAAAATACAGAGAGTGTATAAGAATCTCCTCCCACGGTACAAATTGTATATTCGGCAATCGGATGTTCATAGTATTGACGAATTGGAAAAATTCGCGAGGGAGTATGAACAAATAAAAGCAGAGGAGAAACAGATAGACAGAACTCGAGAGTTCACAAGACTGAGGACACAAAAAAGATTACAGGACTCAAGGTCGGGACAGTGATAACCACTAGAAGTAACAGACCCTCTCTTAGCGAGTCTGAACCCGTGTGTTGGATACAAGAAAAGGGGCACTGGAGATCATGCTGTCCCGAAATCCCACCATGTAAAAGGTGCGGAAGAGAGCACTGAAATGTGTCTGTGATATTCAAAAGGAGAATAAAACTCTGAACAAGACAGCAGTGATGCAAACGGCACAGAGGATTCCTGTAATTGAAGAGTCATCAAGGGACAACAGAATATTTATTACCGTGACAATCGGCGGTAAAAAGTGTCAGGCCTTGCTAGATACGGGTGCTGAAGCTAATTATATGAGCAACGAGGTCTATGAAGTCATCCGGAAAATAGGGATGATACGGAAAGAACCAGCACGTCACCGCGCGATATTAGCTGATGGACGGTCAACCCCGTTAAATGGGAAGTACTACTAATGTGACCATAGAACAAATCACAGTTCCACTAGTGGCATCTATAATGGAAGGACTTGAACAAGAACTGCTATTAGGCATGGAATTATGCGTAAAAAACAGATGTGAATATTCACACATTCACAAGAGAGGTGGAGTGGGATCCTCCCCATTGAATCCTTCAAGACAGCCAATTATGTTGCGATCACCCTTTTCGGGGAGTAGGACAACAAAAGTCCCAACAATATCGGCCATAGACTCCAAATCCCGGACAACAAGAGTCAGAACAGAAGGATGTCAAGCAGGTTGGTTTGAACAGAGTCAAACTTAATGCCTTGATTGATAGCAAGGCGAGTGTCATATATTCCAAGGCAAGAATCCTGGGGCAACATAGTGATGGATCACAAGGATGAGATGACTGACTCTGAACGGCGGCTACGATTCATGCCCCAGCCACCAACACAAGTGGTAACTCCGAGAGGAATGTAGAAAGACAATACCACAACTCCCTGTCATGGATGTGGAGGAGTCAATACCCTCCTCAACTGATATGGATGTAGAAGAGCAAACACAGTCTTCGACTGTCAAGAGGTAGTCTCACAGTCCAGGATCCCAAACCAGGACTCTCAAGGAATAAGGATCCAGTGTTGTGTCACGGAGTCTCACACCTGGTAAGCGGATACGGGCTGGCAAGCCACGCATAAAAGTCCAATTTCCAGATGGACGATGTAAATATGTACCTGTGGACCAGGTGTAGATGATGCTCATAGTGAGTGGCATACACCTCTAAAGGTGATGCCTGGGAGGTGTACACCTCTTAAGGTGATGCCTAGATGGCTCACGCCTTTTAAGGTGGTCCCATAGAGGACTCCGATCCCCCCCCAAGTAGGAGTGGGGTGTCACAAAGTAAAATTGTGACGAGAAAATAGTTAATAATATTACTGAGAGACGCTCGGCTATCAGCAAAGCTAGCCGACCGCGGAGATAAGGAAGGTACCGATGGCGCACCATCTTCCGCGCATCGAGATGATTTCCACCGCCTCTGGCGCGGCACAACTCCATCCCCTCCACTTTGGGGGAGTATTTAAACACCGGACGAGCCCCAGTCCACAGCATTCCGCTCACAACCTTCCTGCTCCTGGTACAGCGGCCGTTGGCTGCCGTACGTCCCCGACCTCCTGTCCTGGTACAGCGGCCCCTTGGCTGACGTAAGTCCCTAACCTTCCATCTCCCTAGGGCACAGCGGACCGTTATCTGCCGTCCCTGTCCTCCCATCTCCCTAGGGCACAGCGGACCGTTGTCTGCCGTCCCTGTCCTCCCATCTCCCTAGGGCACAGCGGACCGTTGTCTGCCGTCCCTGTCCTCCCATTTCCCCAGGGCACAGCGGACCGTTGTCTGCCGTCCCTGACCTCCCATCTCCCTAGGGCACAGCGGACCGTTGTCTGCCGTCCCTGTCCTCCCATTTCCCCAGGGCACAGCGGACCGTTGTCTGCCGTCCCTGACCTTCCATTCCCCCAGGGCACAGCGGACCGTTGTCTGCCGTCCCTGTCCTCCCATCCCCTAGGGCACAGCGGACCGTTGTCTGCCGTCCCTGTCCTCTCCATTTCCCCAGGGCACAGCGGACCGTTGTCTGCCGTCCCTGACCTTCCATTTCCCCAGGGCACAGCGGACCGTTGTCTGCCGTCCCTATTCTTCCTTCTCCCCAGGGCACAGCGGACCGTTGTCTGCCGTCCCTATTCTTCCTTTTCCCCAGGGCACAGCGGACCGTTGTCTGCCGTCCCTGTCCTTTCATCTCCCCAGTGCACAGCGGACCGTTGTCTGCCGTCCCTATTCTTTCCATCCCCTCAGGGCACACAGCGGACCGTTGTCTGCCGTCCCATTCTTCCTTCTCCCCAGGGCACAGCGGACCGTTGTCTGCCGTCCCTATTCTTCTTCTCCCCAGGCACAGCAGACCGTTGTCTGCCGTCCCTATCTTCCTTCTCCCCAGGGCACAGCGGACCGTGTCTGCCGTCCTATCCTGTCTGTCCTTCCTTTTCCTACTTCACTGGAGCGGAACCGAGGCCGTAAGGCCGATACAAAATTACATCAAAGTGGTGTCATCAGAGAAGAGAGCGACCTTCACGCCGTCAGAAGCACCAGGAGGTGCTGTTCACGCCAGCTGAGGCTCAAAGAAGAAGGAAGAGGAACTTCGACTTGCCTCCTTTTCCCGCCCACATTACGACTGAGCGAAGTCATCCAGGAGCAACACCTGGGTATCAATCACCCACTCTGAAGCTACTCAGGGTGTACGTGATATCATATAAGCTCTTCACTCCTCAAAAACATGAACATCATCACAATTTTTCAAATATTAGCTTAATAGTTGGGAGCTTATAATAAATTTAAGGCCCATATATGATGTTTTTTTTCAAAAATCTGGTGTGGCGCACTCTCACAACTTTCCTTACCGTTATGAAAATTGATCAACTGACTCTAGTGTTCACGCGCATCTCAAGTCTACTATTAAAAGATCTAAGCCAGCTGGTGACCGGCCAATAACGCTGCAGACACACGAAGTTTGCTATCTCTTATTAGTGAATGATTTAATAGAATCAACAGTTGCCAACAGTTTGCAATTGGATAATCTTATTTTCTCAAATTTCGAGCTTATTTTCAATTTTAGGCGCAAATGTTACTGAACATTAATTGTAGAGATTTTCATGCTCAATCTACTCCACTTGATTTTTACTTTCCTTGCCCTACTACCATAGGTAAGGAAAGTATTGCTTTCCAAAAAAATTAAGGTACCCCAATTTCAAGTTTTCTATACGTTTCAAGGTCCCTGAGTCCAAAAACATGATTTTCGGGTATTGGTCTGGTGTGTGTATGTGTGTGTGTGTGTGTGTGTGTGTGTGTGTGTGTGTGTATATCTGTGACACGATAACTCCATTCCTAATTAACCGATTGACTTGAAATTTTAAACTTAAGGTCCTTATACCATGAGGACCCGACAATAAGAAATTCAATAGAATTCAATTCAAGATGGCGGAAAAAATGGCGGATAATTACTAAAAAACCATGTTTTTCACGTTTTTCCTCGAAAATGGCTCTAACGATTTTCTTCAAATTTATACCATGGATAGCTATTTATAAGCCCTATCAACTGAAATGAGTCTCATTCAGGGAAAATTTCAGGAGCTCCGTAATATTATTGAGAAAAATGGCGGATAGTGACTAAAAAATCATGTTTTTCACGGTTTTCTCGAAAACGGCTCCAACGATTTTCTTCAAATTATACCATAGATAACTATTCATAAGCCCTATCAACTGGCATGAGTCTCATTTCTGGGAAAATTTCAGGAGCTCCGTAATATTCTTGAGAAAAATGGCGGATAATGACTAAAAAGCCATGTTTTTCACGGTTTTCTCGAAAACGGCTCTACGATTTTCTTCAAATTTATACCATGGATAGCTATTTATAAGCCCTATCAACTGACATGAATCTCATTTCTGTGAAAATTGCAGGAGCTCCGTAATATTCTTGAGAAAACTGACAGTTACAAAAAACCATGTTTTTCACGATTTTCTCAAAAACGGCTCTAACAATTTTTTTCAAATCCATACCCTGTATAGTATTTATTAGCTCTATCAACTGACATGAGTCTTTTTCCTGGGGTACTAATGGGGGTCCACCCAATCCTTGAGAAATGGACTTTGTAACCTCCTTCTCGTGCATGAGGTAGGTAGGAACACGGTTTTTACTTTTTCTTCTTCCATATACCGTGGGTAGGTAGAGCAGTTTATAAAAAGAACACAGTCATAGTCAAGATATTTCATCTGTAGAACAGCTGTTTTGACGAATTTAAAAAAAACATCGAATTTCACAATATTTACATAAAGGAAAAAGTACTCTGAAACAATGTATATACACATATACAGTAGTCTGATCGTAGTTGCAAATATGTTGCCGTCAATCTTCATTATGTTTTTCTCCTAAATTATTCTCGTTTGATATTGAGGCTTAGGTTTATTTAGCGAACTATATTGGAAATTTTAAGGTAGGGTTATAAAAAGGGCACTTTGTTCCGTGGATGTTTTTTTACAAGAGAAATATTTGATCAGAATAAGGGGAAAGTTTTTAAACGAAAATAGATGTAAAATTTTAAATAGTTCAATGAGCAAGGAAAGTTGTGTGAGTGTACCACACCAGATTTTTTTAATTGTATCTGAAGCCTGATAATTGGGAATCTAAAATCGAACTTTGCATTGATGGGGCGGAGCTCGTGAATTTTTACAGATATGGAACTCGTGGCAGTTGATAGAGCTTATCAATGACTTTCTTATGTATGAGTTTGATCAAAATCGTTGGAGCCGTTTTCGATAAAATCGCGAATAACCCTGTTTTTGACAACATTCTGGCCATTTTAGCCGCCATCTTGAATTGCATTTGATCGAAATTGTTCGTGTCGGATCCATATAGTGAAAGGACCTTAAGTTCCTAAGTAAGCACATACACTCATAAGGTGCGTACAGATATACGCGCCGCGAACATGAGCAATTCACTTTTAATCAGCTGATTATATCTTTATTTTTACAGAAACGGTAAGATACAGTTATAAAAAGCTTAGTATCAGCTGATTAAAAGTGAATTGCTCATGTTCGCGGCGCGTATATCTGTACGCACCTTTACACACACACACACATACATACAGACCAATACCCAAAAACCACTTTTTGGACTCATGGGACCTTGAAACGTATACAATTTCAAATTAGGGTACCTTAATTTTTTTCGGAAAGCAATACGTATTTGACATTTGACCTATGGTAATAGGGCAAGGAAAGTAAAAACAGCTGTTCTTAGGGCAAGGAAAGTAAAAACAGCTGTTCTATGATACAGTGAAGCATAGTCTCCTGTATTTATTGTATTGTATCTATGTCTATAAGCATTTCTGTGTAGAGCAACTCCTGTTGCTCATCATGGGAGAACAACTTGTTTTCGATTTGTGGACAAAATCTTTTAGGCAACTTTGGTGTAAAATGTTTCTTATCCCGTCCTTGAAACTTCTACCCTATTGGATTGAACATGAATTGGCAAGCATTTGATGTATTTCATGTGTACCGTTCAATTTGGTAGAAATTATAAGGACGGAAAAAGAAACCTTTTTGCTGACAACTTTGGTGCAAACGCAGCTCAAGGCTAGGCACACACCAGTTAGTCAAGAAAAGACAAGACATGATCAGACACGTTCAGTCACAATACTTCATATAGTTGCTTATGAAGACTTGTCTAATATTACAATGATTATTCAGTATGTGTTGCGTCATAAGCAACTATCTGTGTCTGATCATGTCTTGTCTTGACTAACTGGTGTGTGTGCCTAACCTTACACATACCGGTTTCAGCTATATTATATAAAAGACAGTGGCAAGGCAGAGAATCGGCAAAGCTGTTCTTCTATTTTTCTCCACTGCTGTTGTAACGTGGGCCTAACTGTAGTTAATGAGTTAGTACCAAGCAATCTTTTTGATAAATATAATTAGGATTAAAATTATTTCTAGAACTCTCTTGAATCTGATATCTGTTATATTAAGCTGTGTTTACACCAAAGTTATTAACAAAATGTTTATTTTTCCCTTCTTATAGATTTTATTAGATTGAACATAACTTATCATACACATGATGTGCATATGTGTTTGTCAAGCTCCACTTAATTTAAAAGAATCTATGAGGACGGAAAAATAAACATTTTGTTAATAGGCCTAACTTAATCCTTATAGATTCTATTAGATTGAACATAACTTATCATACACATGATGCACATATATGTTTGTCAAGCTCCGTTTAATCTATTAGAATCTATAAGAACGGAAAAATAAACATTTTTTAAATAACTTTGGTGTAAACACGCAGCTTCAGTATCTGTGATTGTGAATTACATGAGAAATCATTGGCATCCAGAGAAATTATATCATTATTACAAAAATTCAAGGGGTTCAAGATGATGATTAACCGTCAAAAACTAAATGACATTAAGATTATATTAATTACCGTACCTGAAATATAGTAGGATGGTTATCAGTATGCTTGCTGCAGACACATCCCATTTTCCTGCATTCTGCTGCAAAATAAAACTAAAATAAATTAATATGAACTAGCAACAACAAATATTTGTAAAATTCTAATCAATTAATAATATTTCAAAAACAAAGATTACATTAATCTGAACTGTTAGTGTTGATAATTTCAAGGTTGCTGAGTAAAAGATCTTTAAAATACAGAATAAATACATTGAATTAGATGATGATAAATGTTCATACCTGTGCTGATTAGTCAGTGGAACGTTGGAGTCATTATTAAAGAATATAATTTGAGATTTAGATTTTAAAAATCATGAAATAAAAAGTGATAGAGCTTTATTCGTTTATCATAAAGTGCTAAGCAGACTCATCTGTAGACTGTACACTATCCAAAATCCACAAACCTCTACCGCTGCCATCTATATTACGTTGTTAGGTGCTTAGGTCAAGAATTGTAGTATCGTAATTCGTGGAAACCAAACAGAGAGATTGTGAAAGTCGAATTTTATAATCATTGTTTGCATTGCAAATAGTGATAAGAGAGATAAATAGAAAGATCATGTTGTGTTGATGTATTCTCGAACTTTGAACACAGTCGACTAGTGATGATGAAATAATACAGATAAAAGTTTGATTATGGATTAGGTACGAGGCTGTAGCCCATATCATATATAAATAGTGGTTTACCAAATAATAAATTAATAATTAATAGTAAAATAGTGTAACTTACGTCATTTATTATTAAATTTTTAGACAATCAAGCGCATAACTCGATTGACACTTCATTCTTCACTGTTACTAACTTCATCTCTTTATGTCAATGTTTTTAAAAGATTATAGGTTATGTTACATTTTATAAAAAAGGCACTGGATAGCAGTGACGTCATTCAATTCACGGAATTTTGAATTTTCCTTTTTGTGTAGTTGAGAAGTTGATATTGAGGTAATTATTCATATTAAATAAAAATAATAAGACATTTTCAAAAACCACAGATTTTATTGAAAGTTAGAAAGACCGGTTTCAGTTGTTAAACCATTGTCAATCTCTGACAAACTGAAACCTAAAATTTTTATCAGAGATTGACAATGGGGTAACAACCAAAACCGGTCTTTCTATGAAATCTGTGGTTTTTGAAATTCTCTTAGTCTTTTTATTTAATTTTGAATTTCGTGCTGTTTCCGGAAGTTGATACAACCCCGAATAAAACTGACCTGAGAAAAGGGTTGAGCACCCTTAGGCTATATAATATAGATAATAAAATTTAGAGGATTCTTGTTAAACGATAATAGATTATTTTATATCAGAGCTGTTTAAAAAGCCTTAGCTTATAAGCTCAAACTCTATAGTGAGGTCCACGTTATAATAGCAGTGGAGAAAGAGAGGAGAACAACGTTGCCGATCCTCTGTCTTGTCAATGCCTTCTATAGACAGTACCGGTAGCTGATATACAGGTTTATTGATATACCGTAATTATTAACTGTTCATTCTCATTTTAAATAATCAATTATATTTTATTAAGCAAGAAATTATATTTTTCAATAATTTCATAATTAAGATGAAATATTCTATTTATTATTAATTCTACATTATTGAAAGACGATCTGGCAACAGAGCAAAGCGAGTAAGAGATAGCGCTATCCGCTTTGTTGAATGATAGACAATGATAGCAATACCATTGGAAATCAAACACTGCCTTTATAACGTAGACCTCACTATAGGTCTATAGCCTACTGTTAGGCTCAACTCACACTTATGCGACTCAGGTCGATAAGAGACTCGACTCTAGTCGAGAGCATGTGTTTTCAAATGGTGACTCTCGACTATAGTGGAATCTCTTCTCGATCCGAGTCGTGTGCAAGTGTGAGTTGAGCCTTAGAAACTGTGTGAATAGTTAGGTTAGGTATTCATTCAGCCCGGCGGAGATAGTATAATTAGTTCCATCAGAACTAAGAACTCAGAAGTAATAATATTCTCACTCTATACCGGATATGAGCTCACTGATACTGATTTCTAGGAATCAAGCTTAAATATTTTTAAATATTTACAGTATGAACAGAGATGTTGTATGTACCGTACTTATAATGAGTGTTGTGGAGTTTACATATTAATGTAAATTTGAAGAGATGTCAGTTTCACATAATTTATTCAATCTGAGGATCTGAGCCATAGTTTCAATGCCCTTGAAGCATCATCATCAGGGGTCTATCAAAAAAAGCTGACTGATGTTGATGCCTTGAAACTATATCGTAGTTTGGTTTAAATTATGTGAAACTGACAACATCTCTTCCATTTCATTTTAATTTTTCATTCATATTTAATATGATACCGAGTGTTTCAAAAAGAATGACCCAATTTTAAACAGTTATATTTATTTTAAAATATGGTGCTTACAAATCAATTTTACATAAAATTACCACAGACGTAGAAGTGTCACAGGCATCATAATTTACTCACAAAAGTATCAAGTTTATGATGATGTATTATAAGTGTTCTATGTGCCCTCCTTTTGAGGCTCGGGCGACATCTAGACGGTAGCCAAATTCATCCCAGACTGTTCGCAAGATGTCTTCTCGGACTGTAGCTACTGCATCAGTTATCCTGGTTTTTAGCTCCTCAATATCAAGTGCCGTAAAAGTTAATCTTCATAATGTTCGTATTTAGGTGCGTACAGATATACGCGCCGCGAACATGAGCAATTCACTTTTAATCAGCTGACTATATCTGTATTTTTTACAGAAACGGTAAGATACAGATATAAAAAGCTTGGCATCAGCTGATTAAAAGTGAATTGCTCATGTTCGCAGCGCGTATATCTGTACGCACCTTTAGAGGAACTGCAAACCTTCATGAAAGAGATTTGCCTCAAGTGAAAGTTTTTTGTTCAGTTTCACAAACCAAGGTGTATGGGCCCTTCTTTTTTTGAGGCAAAACACATTGAATATGGTGCATCTTATCTGGCAATGATACGAAATTGGCTTTTTCCTCAACTAATTGCTAAGTTGGACAACTTTATCTTTCAACAAGTTGGAGCACCACCACACTGACACAAGGATGTACACCATTTCCTCAACACCAACTTGCCTCAACGTTGCCCCAAAGACTTGACTATGCATTCCTGGCCTCCACGGTCCCCTGACATAGCACCGTGTGATTTTTTTCATGTGGAGATACGTTGAAGATCGTGTTTATGTATCTTCATGTTATTGTAATTTATTTGATTGACAATGCTTATTGCTTTTTCTATGTTCCTCCCTTAGCACTTGATATTGAGGAACTAAAAACCAGGATAACTGATGCAGTAGCTACAGTCCGAGAAGACATCTTACGAACAGTCTGGGATGAATTTGGCTACCATCCAGATGTCGTCCGAACCTCAAAAGGAGGGCACATTGAACACTTATAATAAATCATCATAAACTTGATACTTCTGTGAGTAATTCGATGTAAAATTGGTTTGTATGCACCATTTTTTAAAAATAAATATAGCTATTGAATGAAAAATACTAAGAAATTTCAAAATATTTTCATTCAATATGAATAATTACCACAATATCAACTTTTCAACTAAATATATATATATATATATATATATATATATATATATATATATATATATATATATATTTAACTCGTTGGTTATCAATCTTGTTTTCAATATTATTATTACTATCGTATTTCATAAAACTTCAAAGTGAAAAAACACTCACATTCAATTTAAAGTTTTATGAAAAACGATAGTAACAAATATAACTGTTTAAAATTGGGCCATTCTTTTTGAAACACCCGGTATAAAAGTTGATTTATTTGTGGTTCTGTGGAGTCTTCAAATCGTAATTGAATGAAATATTACTAAAAATGAGGTAGGCCTAGTAAACTCGTATGGCTTTTGTTGGTTGGGAGTCCCTTGCGGGAAGGTCCCACCGCCTGAATATATAATTTAAGCCGTCAATGGGCCTCACGACTGTCATACTTCAGCCGGGACAGAAAATTTGGTGATAAGGTCTAATAGTATGGTGATTTTTATAAAAATAACTATAAATTCTTCAACTCAGTTACTTACATGACACTTGTTATCATCCCCTTGGAAAGGCTATCGCGCCTGTGTGGTGGCCGTCATTCATTTGTGTATATTCCTCCACATATTAGAATGGTCTGGTTATCAGGCAGCCCTTGGGGCCTTTTTGAATTTGTCCTGTCCCTCCTATGCCTCACTGCTAGAACATTGTTGAATATTTTTGTAATAAATAATTTAGACCCATTTCTTGCTAACGCTGATATAGCACCTGCGCTATATGGATTATTTTTTTGCCAGGAGTGAAATTAATTATTTATTTGTGAACATTCCAGGTCTTCTTTCCACCATCATGGCAGATACCAGGATGAACATTGCTGATAGAGTCAAAAGTCATAATAATATTAATAGAATAAAAAAATTCTGCTGAAACATAAACTGCCTATGTTAAATATTGCGGTCCATGTTATCCATTTAATACAGAATGACACAGAATAACGGGAACTTTTAACAACGCCATAAACATTAGTGGGAAGGGCAAAAATGATTTTATTCAAACTAATATAAAGTTCAAGACTTACCATTTGAGAATTATTAATAACATCTATCACTTTTTGACAATTACTTCTTTATTTGGCTTCCTCCTGCACGAATACACTCTTGAAATCTGTGTTGACGATTCCTCATTGATCGCTGCAACATCTGCGTTTCCTGGTCCCATGATCTGTCCACCTGCGATTTTCTGTTTGTGGAGCTATCTCAAATCAAACGTTTTCACAACTTGACCAATAACTGTGGGGTTGAATCATAACAGATAATTCAAAATGAAATTAACAATATTCCAGTTGAAATGTTGCAGCAATCGTTCAGGAATCTCTAACACAGATTTCAAGAGTGTATTCGTTCAGGCGGAAGCCATCTTAAAGAAGTAATTGTCAAAAAGTGGTAGATGTTATTAATAATTCTCAAATGGCAAGTCTTGAACTTTACATTAGTTTGAATAAAATAATTTTTGCCCTTCCCACTAACGTTTTATGACGTTTTGAAAAATTCCCGTTATTCTGTATCACCCTTTTTTTTTGAATATTGCGGTCTATGTTATAACAGCATTATTTGATTCAACATTGGTGTTGATATCCTAGTCTATCTTTCAGCAAAGCAGATAGCACTCACTATCCTTTTCCAGCTGATTCCAGGATGAGCATTGCTGGTTGAATCAAAATATTCAGATGCTAAAACAGCGGCCTACAATGAGCTATGGTGCTTTATAAATTGATAAAAACTACGATTTTGCAAAAGGAAAATTATGTTAGCCAATGCGCTTCTGCCCATTTTTGTTATGCCGTAGCTTGTAATCCTTGTGGTCTCATAGGTGTTCCTAATAAATGAATAAATAAATAACTAACTAGATAAATAAATACATAAATAAAAAGTGCTGCTGAAACATCCATACAGTGAGGTCCACGTTATAATGGCAATATGATAATTGACCGAGCGAAGTGAGGTCTAAAGGTAGACGCACACAGATCGTCATCGGACGGACGGCACGCATCGGATTATTAGATTTGATGCATTGCTTTCAATTGGAGTGCGCATACCTATCCGCATTCGTATAGGTATGCGCACTCCAATTGAAAACAATGCATCAAATCTAATCATCCAATCCGTCCGATGCGTGCCGTCCGTCCGATGACGATCTGTGTGCGCCTACCTTAAGATTCAAGTCGACGGTTTGGCATTTCTCTTAATGTTTAAATGTTTATATGTTGCGGAATTTAGGGCGAAACGCGGTAATAGATTTTCATGAAATTTGACGGGTATGTTCCTTTTTTAATTGCGCGTCGACGTATATACAAGGTTTTTGAAAATTTTGCATTTCAAGGATAATATAAAAGGAAAAAGGAGCCTCCTTCATACGCCAATATTAGAGTAAAAATCAGACTATAGAATTATTCATCATAAATCAGCTGACAAGTGATTACACAGATGTGTGGAGAAGCCAGTCTATTCCTGTATTTCCATAAGGTCTATAGTTTCAATCAGGTACTTGTGGATGAGAATACTACGTGAGGTCTACTGTTCACAGAACTACTAGTAATACTGGGGGTGATGCCCACATAAGCTCTTAGGCTTGTGCGTGGGTAATGAGAGAGAGGGATGATGATGAGAGATGACGACTACTTTTTAGGTAGTCGGGACCGACGGCTTATTGTCTCCTCCGAAAGACGGGGTGGCCGTATCTATGTGATTGTGCTGTGGTCAAAAACTTCTGCCTATATTTGAATAATATCTATCATTCGACAAAGCAGATAGTTCTATCCTTTTCTAGCTCCGCAAAGTAAGTTACCAGATCGTTTTTTGAATTTATAAATATAATAAATTAACAAAACTATCATGAACTAATTGAAAAATATATTTTCCTGATGAATAAAATATAATTTGATAATTATTATTAAACGAAAACCTCAATTAAATGCTGTAAATCACCCCGAAGACTTCTGCTACTGCAAATATTGACAACAGGGTAAACAGCTAGATGGAAATTCGATGAGGGGGTGACTTACAGCATTTTTCAAATCATCAAATCATTTATTTGCCATGCAATAAATACATATTCAAAACATAACAAAAGAAAATACATAATTTCATAATCAAAAGTATAAAATAATTAAAATAAAAATTAAGCATAAATAATACCAAAATCATAATTAGATTCTCAATGGTAATCCGGCATCACCAGCAAAAGGAATCAAGCCTTGCCCGCTGGTGAGAGTTGCAATTAGTTACATTGGTTGTTTCCTAGTTTTATACAATAATAGAGAAAAAAAATAATCCACGCTTTAAAATATGCTTTGAAAAATTTAATTGAGATTTTCGTTTAATAATAATTATTTATTAATTTGCATTTGAACAAATGCAACTTCCACTTTGTTTCCATCTATATAATTGGATATTTTAAAGAAGATTGTACAGTTTATATTACATGAAAGACAGAGAATCGGTAAGGCTGTTCTCCTATCTTTCTTCACTGCTATTATATCGTGGACCTCACTATAGAGTAGTCACTAAGCAATTGCACTTATAGGCCCGGTTGCACAAAAGCCAGTTAAATTTTAATCGTGATTAATTCCACGAGAATCAATCAGAGAAGCTGTCTTATTAAAAAGACCTTCTCTGTTTGGTTCTCCTGAAATTATTAATCACGGTTAAAATTTAACCGGATTTTGTGCAATTGGGCCTTAGTGTGATCTTTGAAGTGGAGAGAACGTGATGACATTGAATTTGAATCAGATGCATGGGAAAGTATCCTAGAACAATAATAATAATTATTATTATTAGTAACTTAGATGACAACACGAATAATATAAATTCATAACATCAGGGCATGAAGTCTGTTTATAAATTTCTGTGACTATCCAAGACCTCAATAAAATCCTATACTATTAAACGAGCAACTTCTTTTTATATGTTTATATGTTTGTATTTCACCGGATCTCGAAAACGGCTCTAACGATTCTAATGAAACTCAGAACATAGTAGGTTTATAACATAAAGAGTCGATTGCACTAGGTCTCATCCCTGAGAAAACTCGCTGAAGGACATTAAAATGATAATTATTATTCATCCTTGGAAAAACATCTGATAATAATTATATTCGTCGTCTGTTGGTGATGGAAGTGAGTGAGCGAGTTCATGTGTGTGGGACTGTGTCAAAATTAAGACTCAGCTGTTGAACTTATGTAATCATTCAATCGAGTACTTAGTGCCGGTTGCAAAAAAGCCGGGTTATTTTCAATCCTGATTAATTCCAGTAGATCCATCTTTTTGAAATGGTCTTCTCTGATTTGGTTCACGTGAAGTTAATCAGGATTAAAATTTAACCGGCTTTTGTGAGGGAAATTTTGCATTTCTCTGGGAATTAATCTCAATTTACTGTTATTAGATGGAACATTTCTGTATGAATGTTATTATAATTTCTTCTTCTGTAATACATTTTTTTTTGCTTTTGTACTCCAGAGCGAAGCTCGGTCCCCGATATTCATTATAACTCAACTTAACTTAATTAAAACTTTTATTATAACTCAACAAAATTTAATAATTGCTCACGTCAGAGTGGAAGCAGGATATTATAAGAAAATTAATGTCTTCACCTGAAAAAAAATCTATAACTCCTCACCTCACAGTGTAAGAAAAAAATAGAAGAAAAATAATATCTTTACCTGGAGATTAAATAAAAAATAACCAATTTATAATAATTTTGTAGTTTTCAACTCGACATAAGAGTCGATCCAGATAAACTGCGTTGACGATCTACTGTTTTGAGAAGTAACAGCATTTTATTATGTGATTACACAGATGTGTGGAGAAGCCAGTCTATTGCTGTATTTCCATAAGGTCTATAGTTTCAGGTACTTGTGGATGAGAATACTGCGTAAGGTCTACTGTTCACAGATCTACTAGTAGTCCACTGAAAAGCTGATTTATGATGAATAATTCTATAGTCTGATTTTTACTCCGATATTGGCGTATG
>NW_024090720.1:0-26208 GCF_014356525.2 Nilaparvata lugens
AAAAGTAAGAAATTAAGTGGAAAGTTAGTTTCAAGACCGTGACATTACCACTGCAATTCGCATGACGGCATGACCGTTAAATAATACCGCTCCCGTAGTGTGCGCGGTACGCACAAATAATCGCAGTAGTGTGCGCAAGGCTTAAACAGAATCATTTATGAATAGACAAATTATGTGGATTCCGAACCTGTCATCACCAGTGGTCATATTGCGCACACATTTTTTCTCGTTGAAATTCCAGACTTTCATGCTTCCATCATTGGACCCCGTGATTAGAAGCACCTTGCTAGGGTCGAATTCGGCGGCTGTGATTGGCAGATCCTTCGACTCGCCCAGCTCCATTTGGTGTGGGCGTGGTTTTATGTAACAAGCATCGACCAATAAAAAGCTCCATGCGATTATCGTCGAGTCTTTGCTACTGTCAAAATCTGAAGCGAAAGTGCCTTATTAAAGTAGAGTAATACCAGAGACAAGAATAATATAGTATATATCTTACTTATATATATCTTACTTCCTAATATAATATATCTTACTTATCCTTCATCTATGGTAATCAGAGACAAAAATAATATAGAAATTATATAAAAAATATACAAATTAAGACTTATTCCCCCTATACCATGGGTAATCTCCTTACTTATCCTTCATCTATGGTAATACTTACTAAAGTGTTTTAGTGTCTTACTAATGAAGTCAAGTGTTCTGTTTCACCAAGCACATTTGACATGTCAATTCAGTTACGCTTCACAACGAGTATACTGAAAAATATGATTTTATGGCAATAGTTACTATCGATATTGCATACTTGTAAATGGTACCCATTTAGACAAGAAGTAGACGGACTGTCTACTACTTTGAATGGACGATGATCACAGTTTCTTGAACGATCTTGTGAAACCGGACAACAGTCCCTCACTATAATAATTATCAGATACTAGAATATCTTAATTGAGCTCATGCAAGCACCTTCTATATTAAACTCTAATCTATCTATACAACGAGATTCTTTTGTTCGCATTCTCTATAATGCGCTTCATTCTCCTTTCGAACCAAGTGCTGATTAACCTCCGTTTAAACTGACGTTTACCGCTGAACACGTTCTCTTGTACATAATATGTTTTCATTTATCATAAGTATTTTCATACGGTGTTAATAAACAAACACCTGACATTTCTCCGTTTGAATCGAGTATCTGCATACTGCCTCAAGTCGTTTTATCCTTGCATTCTGTTTTGCTTGTCAAATGAGTTCAATTCTTGATAGAATTCATTCGAATGAATCTTTATATTGTGGAATAATTTCAACAACTAGAGAGACAGTAATACTGTATTATGTGTTACTGCTATTTATACATAACATTCATAGAAATTCGGGAGAGAGACATTTTTAGCTTCATGATTTGACTCACAAATTGGAAAAATTGAAGACTTACTGGAGATTCTCTATTTCAGCGTAGATTGCATTCCTTGTCATCCCCTGTCTTACAAAAAACCTGATAATATAATGAAATACTGGAATGTTGTCTAGAAATATCACGAATCTCTTCAATCAATATCAATCAATAATCCTTTATTGTCATGAAACACAAAGTATTGTAACAAACGTCAAAATACAATAAAATTAAAAACAGTCAAAATATTTTTAAAATAATAATAATATAGTCAAAATAATATTTTTGTAAAAAAAATTACAACAAAATTGGCAAATAGTAATAAACAATTTTGATAAAAATGAATTGAAAAATTACATACACGTTCAACACCTTTGGAGTCATCTTCAGTGTTGAAACATGTTGAATGAAAAAGACTAAGAAATTGTCAAAAAACACTGATTTATTGATAATTTATTAGAAAGACCGGTTTCGGTTATTACACCATTGTCAATCTTTAATGAACTGAGATTATCAGAGATTGACAATGGTGTAATAACCGAAACCGGTCTTTCTAATTATCAATAAATCAGTGGTTTTTTGACAATTCTTAGTCTTTTTCATTCAATATGAATAATTACCACAATATCAACTTCTCAACTACACAAAAAGTGAAAAAAAGGGTTAAACATGTATGTAACTTTTCAATAAGTTCATAATATATTTAGACAATATTCTAGTATTTCATTGTGAATTAATATCACTACATCTGACCAACCACAGTAACTGAAGTCATAACAGTTCCCTGATTGACTCATCAGATCAAAATATCCTGTTTATTTCAAACTCTTGATGAAAACGCTCTATTATAATAAATCATTCGCCCATTTTCTCTTATGCCTAACAGTTTCATGAAGATATGCTTTCTAATAAAATATTGTATCCTATAATAATTACTTCAAATATTTTGAGACTCACCGTTTATAAAGAGATTGTATAGTACTTTCGTAACAGTTTCGAATGCGTGAACCCATCGGTGTAAATTTCATTGATACTCTCAACACGTGATGAGAGCAATTTTAACACTAGCGGCCATAAGTAAATGAGTTTCTGGATTATAAAATATGGCAATACTGGGCGCGTTTTTTCCAATATCCATCAGGCCATCCAAAGTCTGAAAAAATGTATCATTCATTACTTATTGTGTGGATATTATGCACAAGTTTTTGATGGATGATCATCAAAGAAATTCAATTCAATTTATTTTTACACACACATACAAGTTTGATACAGAGATTAGCAAAAAGAATACATGCAAACAACAACCACAACAATACACATTAAAACCAAATAAGAAGAAAGAGGTGCAAAAAAGGGGTGGAAAATTGAAGGGTTTTTTCAACTATGGATATCCATGTACTAGGAAAACCTTCAATCCTTGAGAAGGTGAAAGAGGTATCAGGAAAAGAGTAAATAGACGGTAAGAAGTTATAAGATATATAAGAAGTGAATAAGAAGTTATCCATGAGATAATAAGGGCGAGAATTGGTTTATACACGTACGAGATAGGAAATTCACGAATGACGCAGCATCACGTCTGAGCTACTGACTGGACTGATTAAATTGGAATTTTGCATATATATTCTTGATTTACCGAGGATGGTTATAGGCCTCTTCTAAATTCTTCAAGATTTGTCAATATTTTGTCAAGATTCTAATTATAAACCCTTTCGGAGCAAGGGGTTACCTGATAGTAGTCAATATTGAAAAATAGACAGGGTAGATAGGCCTGCCTACTCCTGATAGACTACTCAAGAAATCTTCTATTGATTCACATTATCACCAAACATGATACAGTATCAACACAATATGATACTGGATGAAAAAGACTAAGAATTGTCAAAAAAACACTGATTTATTGATAAGTAATTAGTATATGGTGTAGTAACCGAAACCGGTCTTTCTACTTATCAATTAATCAGTGGTTTTTTGACAATTTCTTAGTCTTTTTCATTCAATATGAATAATTACCACAATATCAACTTCTCAACTACACAAAAAGTGACAATATGATACAGTATCATCTCAACTTGATACACAACACCATAATTTGATACAAAACTTCCAAACTTTGAATGAATTCTAAAAAACCATACGATATCTTCTTATACTACCTTTTATACTCTAACCGCTCTAACGTTTGGGTTGGTAATCTAGAGGGTGATACTCACTCTAATACAGCGCTTAGTACGGGAGTCCCACACTTTTAAGCAGCGATCCTTGGATATCGAATAGATGAGATGATGCTCCTTTTGAATGGTGATAGCACAGACTTTGGCATCGTGCTTCTTGCAAGTTCCGCTATTTTTCTGTGGCACGTATGGATTCCATAGCCTTAGAAGACCATCCCCACCACCCGTCACCAGTAGATGAAGATCTGTCAAAAAATGGTGAATAATTAGAATGAAGGAAATGAGAAATCAATCAATAGTTTGAAGGAATAATAGAATGGTTAAGTGATTAGGAACAATAATAAGCAGGTATTTAGTCTTGTGTGAGTTCCATTTTAGTTGGATCACAGCAGTTTTGCATCAACATTTTCGCATGATTATGTACTTGTTACAAATAATGAATTAAAGTTTGGCTTCAATTGGATTAATCTCTGAACTTCCTGTTGTTTCTCAACTTCAACGGCCACCTGTTGAATGTCTGAAAGGCAAACGTTTCATTTCAATTTCAATAGCTTGCAACTTAACTGATCTAGAATTATTACATCTTGAATGAAAAAGACTGAGAAATTGTCAAAAAACCACTGATTTATTGATAATTAGAAAGACCGGTTTCGGTTATTACACCATTGTCAATCTCTGATAAATTTATACTCAGTCTTTTTCATTCAATATGAATAATTACCACAATATCAACTTTTCAACTACACAAAAAGTGAAAAATTATTACATCCTTCATAGGAATGCATGAAGGAAGTAAAGCTTGAAACATTCCAACCCTCGATTTCGAAAACCCTTTTGGGGCGGAGCTGGAGGAACAATTCTCAATTCCCTTGAACCACCTGTTTGCATGCGACTTAGAAGATTTAGAAGCCTGTTCTCCATCAGAGTCCATGAAGAGGGTAGAGCTTGAAAGGGCCGGTATCCTCAGATTTCGAAAAACCCCTTTGGGGGCGGAGCTAGAGGCTAAATCCACAGATTTGTCATATATTCAACAGGTGGCCGGTTGGTTCTTGGGGTGAATGACCTCATCGAATCGGCCACCTTTCGAATTTCAGAGAAAGTTGTGAGTTGTGAGTCGACCTGTTGCATGTCTGGGTTTAAAGTCCAAATACAAGTGCACAAAATAAGAGGTAATTCACCCCATAAACGATTCGGCCATCTGTTGAATGCAATCTCCAAACTATATAGCAATGAAGACTTACACAATTATATATTTTTTTATTTTCTCTGACTACAGTTATGTTACTTGTAATAATCAACAATGCGGCACTGACCTTCGTCATAGGCAAAACAAGAATGCCCAGACCAGGCACATTGAAGACGTAAGGCTTGCGTACACGTGTGACGTCACACAACAGCAGTGACGCGTGTGGAGTGGTCGCGCACGAGAAGAACGTGTTGGTAGCATTCAACTGCACCTGGCACACGCTGTCACTATGCACGTTCACGAATTGCAGCACGCTAAACTGCTTGTGCTCACCCTGCAAACAAGAATGAGAAGGTGTAGAAGAAGAAGAGAAGGAGAAGAAGAAGAGTAGAATAAAGAAGAAGAGAAAAAGAAGAAGAGAAGAAAAGAAGAAGATAAGAAGAAGAAGAAGAATAGAAGAAGAAGAGAAGAAGAAGAAGAAGAAGAAGAAGAAGAAGAAGAAGAAGAAGAAGAAGAGAAGAAGAATAAGAAGAGAGAAGAAGAATAGAATAAGAATAAGAAGAAGAATAAAGAAGAAAAGAAGAAGAAAAAGAAAAAGAAAAGAAAAAAGAGAAGAAGAGAAGAAGAAGAAAAGAAGAAGAAGAAGAAGACGAAGAAAAGAAGATAAAGAGAAGAGAAGAGGAAGAGAAGAGGAAGAAAAGAGGAAGAGAAAGGGAAGAGAAGAGGAAAGACAGAGAAAGAAGAGGAAGAGAAAAGGAAGGAGATGAATAGGAAGATGAAAAGAAGAAGAGGAGAGGAAGAAAAGGTGGATGCCGAGCAGGAGAGAAGAAGAGAAGAAGAAGTATAAGAAGAAGAAGCAGTAGAAGAAAAGAAGAAGAGTAGAAGAAGAGAATCAGAGAAGAGAATAGTAGGAGAAGCAGGAGGAGAAGAGGTAGAAGAAGAATGAGGACAAGAATAAGAAATATGATACTATTCAGTTCTATTATTTGTTTAGAGCTTTATGAAAAATAAAATTTATTTAATAAAATTTTATATTTCAATAAAATCGTAACTCACTTTCACAATGGATTCGAATTTCATAGTGGTAACATCGATCCCAGGCTTCTGTGTGAAGGGACCTCTCTCTTTACTGTTGAACACCATTATGAACACACTACCTGCTGTGTCGCCCATTATCAGCTTGGAATCTTCCTCAATATTTTGACTAAACGAGTAATTCAAACAGGTTATTGGCCATGTTATGTCGGTTACCTGTTGAACACAACTCATTAAACGATGAATCAATTAGGTATAATAATTATCACAATCATATTTAAATAAACTCATATATATATATATATATATATATATATATATAATATATATATTATATCATGCAGTAATTCATTTTTATACAAACAGTAATTCATTTAGTGCCAACCTATAATGAGATTTACGTTATGGAGTCAGCATTTGATCGAAAATTGGTTTGATTTCCTTGAACCACGGCCATTCTATAGTGAAAGCTTTCCTTGAAATGTGGCTCAGTTCAAGTTCAAGACAAACTGGTTCGGTAAGAGGTGGAAAAATTGAAAGCTGTCAAATCAAAATGTTGAGAGAAGTATTTATTTATTTTTTACAATGCAAATGACACTAATGTAATACCTTTGGTTGATAAAATAATAAGGTAGTCCTTGTGCTATTTACCTATTTACTTCACCTAGTAGTTCACAAGTTGACATAATATAAATATGAGATAGCAGTAATGTGAATATGGTAGAAGCAGCAGGAGGAGACGGAGAGGAAGTAGAAGAAGAATGAGGAGGAGAAGAATAAGAAAATGATGAAGAAGAATTCAAAGAAGAAATATAATACTATTCAGGTCTATTATCTCTCTGGATGAACTTAAAAAATATTTGAAGTAAAAAATATTTTGAAGATGACTGTGGAAAAGTATAGATGGTCCAGTGGTTATTGTGACTATTTTATAGTGAGGTCCACGTTATAATGGCAGTATTTGATCAACATCGGTGTTGCTATCCTTGTCTATCACTCGACAGAGCATAGATAAGGCACTATTCTTTTCTAGCTCCGCAACATTGCCAGATCGGTTTTTAATAATATAAAAATATAATCTCAATTTTTATAATTCATTGAATCATTGATAAATATCTTTTTCTACAACTGCGCGTGAAGAAAGAATTTACATACTCAATTCTCCTCGTAAAACAGCTTATTTCTGAGGAGAATCTACTTTTTCACTCGCTAACCATCTGCGCATGTGCTGTAGATTTTCTTTATGCTCACAAATCATTTGCGCATGCGCAGAAGAGTTACTTTACGCTCGCCTATCAGCTGATGATAAGCAGCTCGCCAAAAGACAAACCACTCTCGGTCAGATCTTAACCTAAAAAGTCGGTAATTGTACCGATTCTACAGCCATGATGGATATCAGTGTAGACGAATTATTATAAACTCCGCCAGAAATAAGTGATTTAACAAGTTTGTGTAGTTGTAGAAACATTTTGTATGTAATTCGCGCGTAATGCTTCTTTATCGCTCTTGCAAAATTATCACGCTCCGCTTCGCGTCGCGTTATAACTGTTTTGCGCGAGCGATAAAGTCGCGCATTACGCTCTTAATACATAAATAGCTATTTCTTGACGAATGAAATTTTATTGATTATTTCAAACAAGAATGAACAGTTATAACATTAAATCAGATATACAGGTATCAGCTATTCTCTATAGAAGGCAGTGGCAACGCCGAGAATCGGTAACACTGTTATTATATCTTCATCCACTGCAATTATAACGTGAACCTTCAGATATTTGTACGGTGGGTTGCTGTTCTTACTTTGAAGGGGCTCATTCAAGGGATTGCAATAATAAATTGTAGAATAGTTACACTGGAATGTATTCTATGCATTAGGCACATTCGTATGCTTATTCTAGGAAATTCGAATATGAACGCCCCACACCATTGGATATCTTCTTATGATATCTCGTTTCTATAATCTTACCAAACACTTGTCATGAGTTTAATTGAATAATTGATCTGTGCATTTCGAATATTGCATACTAGCATGTAACCCGTGCTCCGAAAGGGTTTAATAAAAACTTGGACAACTGAAATCTTGAAGAATTTGAAATATACCTATAATATTCTTGGTAAATCAATAATGTATATGCAAAATTTCAAGTTAATCAGTTGAGTGTTCAGACGTGATTATGCGTCACTCATGGATTCCAATCACGTACGTGTGTAGACGATTCTCCCCTTATTATATATATACTATTGGAATCATATATTATATTATAGATAATCTATATATTATAGATTGAAATCCAATCGATTGGGAGCGGTTCCACGCAGTGGTAGCGCTGATAAGCTATGATCGCTTAGATAAGTTAATTAATCACCAGTAGGAACAGTGAATGTTTGATAAGAGAGGCTGAGAGGTGTCTTGCTGAATTAGATTCGTGGTTTGTTCAGAATAGTCTTAGTTCGAACTACAAAAAAACTTAAGTAATTTCCTTCAGTAGAGATTAAAAAAGTTTTGGAATAAACTTGAATACTCAAAGTAGAGTTGAAACTTCTGATTCCACGACATTCTTGGGTCTGATGGTGGAGAGTGATTCGAAATGGAAGATACATATTTCTCATGTGACTGGTAAATTGAATAGAGCCTTGTTTGCATTAAGAGTAATGGCTAGAGTAGGGAGTGAAAAAACTGTTCTTTTTGTATATTACGCTTATTTTCTGTCAGTTATGAGATATGGAGTTATTTTTTGGGGAAAAACTATAGAGAATAATGGAATATACATACTGCAGAAGAAAACCATTAAGATAATTTATAAGATTGATACAATGCGCTCTTGCAGACCTTATTTTAAAGAAAAGAGATTGCTGACGGCTCCTGCTATTTATATATTAGATTTAGCAATCTTCGTTTTTAAAAATAGACGAATGTATGAGGAGAACCAGGTGAGTCATCCCCATAATACAGGATTTAGAGGCTTCGTTTACCCACATCATAGACTTAGCCTGCTGGAGAGTGGCCCGTTTTATATGGGAATGAAAATATTTAATTCAATCCCATCTCACATAAGAGAAATTGATAGCTTGAAGGAGTTCAAAAAAAAAAACACTCAGGGAATTCCTTATTGTATTGTGTCCGTACAGGTTAGCAGACTTCCTTGTTGAATGATGTTTGATTGATGTATGTTATGTGGGATCTGTTGTGTTGAAATAGGAGGGATGGTAGATATTAGATTAAACTTTGACGTGTCATATACTGCGGATCGTTGCTCCCTTAATGCAGTCCAGTAATTGTGACGAACAAGAAAAGTAAAGTAAAGTAAGTTAAGAATCATGCGCCTGGTACTCCCGTTGGAAGGGTGGCCGCTTGAGCCAACTCCTCTGAATATGATTCATAAGTTGCAAAATCGCTTCCCGGTGGTTCGGACAACCTAAAACTGTAGGTCCATACATCTCTCATCATCATACGCCTCATTACCCACGCACAAGCCCAGAGCTCATGTGGACATCACTCTCAGCGAAAAATCGAATCGAATTTGAATCAGAGGTACAGTATGTTTTTTCCATAGTTTTGACCCTCTCACCATAACTCTGAGTTCGAACTTCCTGGCAGCCGTGTCGTAGAAGCGCAAATCTCGGAGGATGGAGCAGACACAGACGACACTCACATCCGGCATACACACCATGTCCAGGACTCTAGCGTTGGCCGCTATTTTTCCTGGAGCTGCAATCAACATTTCAACAAATATTATCGACTTTTTTGAACAAAATTGTGGTTTTTCAGATGACTGGCTCCACTTAGTTATGTAATTCAATTTCCACTCTCTAATGAGTATAAGATATAATCATCCAATAATTATACAGATGTCCCACGAGAGGTGTAACAGCCGAAAACTATAACCTAGATTCTGCATGAAATTTGTAACAAGAAATGTCCAGTGAAATTTTCTTATAACGACCTTGCATTAATTCGAGATCTATCGATTTTTGATATTTTTGAGAAACTGGAAACTAACAGTCAAAATCTAATTTCAAGGATATGGTTGGGAAGAGGAAGAAATTTCCAACAAGATTCATATAAAATGTTCCGTCTTTTGATGTTTTAGAACTAGGTACTATTCATGAACGCTGAAATTTGAGAAAAGTACATTCGTCGAGTTCAAAGCCTCTTCCGCGCCGTTCGCGCGCCTCTTTCAAGCAATTTGAGCGCCTTCATTGCGTGCCTCTTTCAAGCAGTTTGAGCATCCCTTAAGCGCCGTTCGCCGCCTTTTCCAAGCAGTACGCGCGCCTCTTTCGCGCCGTTCGCCCGCCTTTATCGTGTGCCACTTTCAAGCAGTTTGCGCGCCTCTTTCAAGCAGTTTGAGCGTCTCTCAAACCGTTTGAGCACTTATAAAGATAGATGTTGTTCAAGGCTGATGAAACTCCTTCAGCGAAATGCATTTCTCATCTCAACACGAAAAGAATGAGCTCTGTACTCTTCACAATATAGACTATGACACAGATTGTAAGGGCCCAAACACACGAGGTGTTTTTTCATACTACTCGGCACGGCGCGACAGGATCAGAAGCTCTCCGATTGGCTGATACTCTCGATACTCCAACCCAGTTAGCCAATAGCAGAACTTCCTGTACTGTAGTGCCTGCCGACTCGTCTGAAAAAAACGCCTTGTATGTTTCAGCCATAATTCTCCGGATAGCTTCTTTGTCTGTTAGCTGAGATCGGAGTGTAGTATCAAGGTTATAATAATATTAGTAACCAATGATTTTCAAATCAGCTTCAACAAATTTCGTCAATGCATTCTATCATAGAGAAAAGACAGACAGCATATGAAGATATCCCATAGTTTGTAGAATTTATTAATTCAAAGTTTGGAAGTTTTGTATCATATTATAGTGTTATGTACCAAGTTAAGATGATACTGTATCAGATTGTGTTGATACTCTATGATGTGTGGTGGTACTGTACCATTTATGATGATATGATAAAAAAGAGTTTTTGTTGCAAGTTTCACTGTTAACTCAATCCGATAGTCCTATAGTAGTTCTATTTCTGAAGCTATGTGATGCTGGCACTCTCTCATACTTACAGAGGCTATATATATTTAAAGTCACTGTACTAATACTTCGCCGTTATTAAAATCTCACCCCAACAAAACAGTAGTAATAGACAGTAGACAGTAACCAGCTTGAGTTAACAAAAAATCGGCTTGATATCTGGAACATTAACTATCTATACCATGGGATATCTGGCAACGCTATCTTTTCCCTATGATTCTACTCAACAAATTCAACAATCATTCAAGGGTTCAAGATATAATAATACTTATATAAGTGTTGTCATGATTGTAGCCTCAATGTATGTTGCTTATACTTACGCAATTTTGCAATACAAGTTTTCTCGTTGACCATATCCAAGTTCCAATAGTTTATAAATCCGTCTTTACTACATGTGAGATAGCGACCATTCTGGTAATTGAACTTCCGATCCTGTGGAGAAAAATCCACGATTCAGTCTTATCAAATTAAACGCTTATCAAATAATTGAAAGTTAATAAATGAAGAGTTAATGTTTAATAAATTAACAGTTCCTTGTATTTTTGTTTAGTTTAGTAGCTATTATATTATTCTTTGTAAAAAATTTCTTGTATTGGTTTTTGCAAATAAATAAATTCATTCAAAAATGCAAATAGCTATATACTATTGTAGGTGATTCTAACCATATCAAGAGTAGGACAATAGGTCATGCGTATAATGGATGTCTGTGGAAGCTCTTGATGAATTTCACTGGAGTGACAATTGGCAACTCAACGAGTTCAGGTACTTTTGTTGTGGTTTTGCCTTTCTCCTCGAATTCCATCATCAAATACGTCAGGAATTCGTCCCAATCAGCTTTGCCGGTTTGCTTGAAGTTCAACTGAAAATTGAAAATATACAAAAATATTAAAAAAGTAAGAGACCGAAGGAGGTGAGAGGTTAAAAAGAAATTCAAAAATATAGACAATAATATTGGAAATAAAAATATTCAACAAAATTGAAAACGTCAGGAATTAATATTCAAATACGTCAGCAATTCGTTCCAATCAGCTTTGCCGGTTTGCTTGGAGATTAACTGAAAATTATTGAAAATATACACAATTTATTAAAAAATTTAAGAGACCAAAGGAGTTAAGAGTTAAAAACAGCAATATAAAATATATTAAAAACAAGTAAGAGACTGAAAGAGGTGAGAAGTTTGAAGCAGCATTTTAAAAATATAAAAAATATCAGGAATATTAAGAATATGCAAAATATCAAGAACAAGCAAGAGACCGAAGAAGGTAAGGGGTTAAAAGCAGCAATTTGAAAATGAAATAAACATTAGAGTCATAATAAAGAGAGACCAGAGAAACGGTTACATTTTATAAATAAAAAACAATATCAATTTTTCAAAACAATATTCATTTATTCAACTCGAGTAAAATAGTTGTGAGGCTATGCCATTTACTTTACGTAGAGAAAATTATGTTAGGAGGGTGGCATCCTTCTTTCCTGAGTCAATTTCTATTCAGTCCAGGAAGCTCTTCCACACTCGTTCCAGTGTATCCACAGTGATCAACGCCACCCAGTACGTATATAGGCGCCTTTCAAGTAATCTAAAGCTGCATTTACACCAACGTTATTAATAAAATATTTATTTTTCCGTCCTTATACATTCTGTTAGATTGAATGGAACTTGACAAACACATATGTTCTTTATGTGTATGATAAGCTATGTTCAATCTAATAGAATCTATAAGGACGGAGAAATAAACATTTTGGCAATAACGTTGGTGTAAACGCAGTTTAAAGTGCAGGATTTATGTCGATAAACTTGCTCTTTCCAAGTACCCACAAGTAAAAATCACACATGTTAAGGTCCGGAAATTGAGGAGAGCAGTGCACTATTTTCTAGTTTCTATTTTCTATGACGAAATCTATCAAATGATCGACATGGATTAATGCAAAATTGATTTTAATTCATGAAAACAAGCTTGGATTACTAATTTAGACTCCAAGCTCTATGTAAATAGTTCATTTAATAAACTACTGTTTTGAGGTTCATTTTTAACTAATGCAATTAATTTGAAATTACCTTCAGATAGAAGCAATGAAACTCTTCCTCGTCAATAAATTTGGACAAATCTCATTAAAAATGGTATGCAGCTCCATCTTAGACAAACAACCACTCTTTGTCGACTGAAAAATGAGAAATTAATTTTTTGATTCATGAAAAAATAATTATTACATGTCATGCAATGAGAATATTGTTTGTAGAGTCATTTTAGTTAAATTTTAATTTGAGGATATTTCTTATAACAATGAACTTAATAATATTATTGGTTGTGGTAAGGAAAAATAAAGTAATATAATGGATAGTTATTTTGATGCAAAAAATGCCAGTTACCTACTATTAATAAATCTATTGTTTACCGCATTTTACTTGAGATTTGTGTTCAATATAGTTATTTCTAATTATTGACTGTGAGTCTTTCTATGGTACTGTCAATGAATGAATAGTTTATCTGGTAGGATATAGCGGCCAATATATTGTTGCATAATGTTATGATTTTTTCAACTTCCTTGAGTTACTTTTTATATTATATGTTAAACTGAACTTTAACTAGAGTGAGGTCCACGTATAATGGCAGTGTTTGATTGGCAATGGTATTGCTATCCTTGTCTATCATTCAACAAAGCGGATAGCACTATCTCTTTCTCGCGTTGCTCTGTTGCCAGATTATCTTTTAACAATTGGAACTAATAATTAATAAACAAAATATTTCATCCTCATTATGAAATTATTGAAAAATATAATTCCTAACTCAATAAAATATAGTTATTTTGAATGAGAATGAACAGTTAATATTAACAGTTAGAATTAACAGTTATAATATCGGGCACCGAGCTTCGCTCGTTATTTTTATCTTTCGATAAACATAGAACACAATATTCTCTAAATGTTCGTGTTTATATTTTGCAGCTGGCTATACGTCAGCTTATGAATTTTGGGGATGCGATATTTTGATTTTCCACAGAATCTTTTGCTCACTTTTTACTATCCACAGACGACGAAATTTTCAGCTGATTCAGCCAAGGATGAATTATCCTTTTAATGTCGTTCAGCGAGTTTTCCCAAGGATGAGACCTAGTGCGATCATAAACCTACTATGTTTCAATTTTCGTGAAAATCTTTAGAGCCGTTTTCGAGACCCGTTGAACATAAATAACCAGGTAACCAGATATAAAAATAACCAGATAAAAAATATAAACAGATATACAGAAATTGCTCGTTTAATAGAATAGGATCAATAAACCTATATCAGCTACTGTCTATAGAAGGCATTGACAAGGCAGAGGATCGGCAACGTTGATCTCCTATCTTTCGTCTCCACTGTCATTATAGCGTTAACCTCACTATAGTTTTTACTGATAATTTTGCTTCAGTTCGTTAATTTTTTTCATTACAACATCAATTGAGATACATTTTTAAAATGTGCAATCAACTCACTTTGAATTTCTGCTTCAAGTTTGTTAAATCTTCGATTGTCAACTTATCAAACACAGACGAATTGATTGTCCGTCAAAGTGATCATTGTTCGCCTGATCGGTCAACATAATTGTCTCATTCTCCTCCAGTAGCTGTTTATGGTCGATGTTTGCCACGTTCCATCTGATGAGATAATAATATTGGTGAAACGGAAGTTTGTGGGTTTTATTGTTTATTGATTCTTTATCACAAATAACAATGTATTGCCAGGTCTTGCAAGACTCATTGCATACTAACACTCAAGGGTGCCCATCCCCCAATGGTCCATGTCGCAAAATTCCCCCCCAAAATTCTCAAAATTTGGTATCCATTTAGGTACTTAAAAACTGTATATTGAAAAATCCCCCCAATTTTCTCTAGTTTTTCCAAAAATCCCCCCAAAATTCAGCCTCATGTTGCAACTTGCGACATCAAAACATGCTGTGGGCACCCCTGCTAACACTACATTATATTTGTTTTTAACAAATCAGATAATTTATATTCTCAAGAAACTAAAAAAGAAAAAATAACTTCATCAAATAAACTTTAATATAAAGTTGTAAATCACCCCAAAGACTTCAGGTTTATTTATTCAGGATTTTCAATAAATAATAATATCGTTTTCGTTAATAATTATATATTAATTAGCATTGAATAAATGCATTCTCTATTTAATTCCATCTGTGAACTGGTTGGCCGCTATGGCTTCGTATAAAATGAGCGCTGCTATCCAGAGATTGTCAGTTTGGTTTCCTGACTAGCAATTGGGAGGTACCCGGGTTCGATTCCGGGCTGGCAACTAATTTTTGGATAGTAGTTCTCATCGAATTTCCATCCAGCTGTTAACCCTGTTGTCAATGTCTGCAGTAGCAGAAGTGTTCGGTGTAATTTACAGCATTTATTCAGGATTTTTGTTAATTATATATTAACTAGCATTGAATAAATGCATTCTCTATTTAATTCCATCTGTAAACTTTAATAAATTTTACTCTCCATTACAAACTGCTTGTTAATGTACACTTTCTCATCACTTACAAATGCAAAATAGCAGTCAACATCTTGTGAATAATACATTTCAGTTTCTTTCTCAATATTTTGACGACCCGTACTGCGACTGTGGTGACATACAATCGGATGAAAAACTCTTAAAATGTTGTCTTGCTCCAGAATGCACAAGAAATTGGCCCTCCAGGTATTAGAATATTCATTTATTCATTCATACATACTATATAATTCTCAACTATTAATTACTGGAAAAGAAACTACAGGCTTAGCATTGGCATAGAATTTTTATAGTAGAAAACAGTATAGGCTATAGATACTTGAATATCTATTTAACCCAAATTCAAAGTTAATGATATAAGACTTGGGAAGTTGATTTTGTAACTATTCAATAAATAAACTTTATTATCTGTATTTCAATAATGTAGATAAAATATAATATCAACTACATTAGTGACATTAGACTTACGTCTCCAACTTTTCCGCCTCCGAAGTACCATGATCTTCATTCATTTTAAATCGGTTAATCAAATAAAAAACCTAAATTTATATTTCAATTTAATCAAATCCTTAGTTTAGAGGTTAAAGTTTTGACACTAGATCAATGCTCTCAAAATGAAATCCCTCAGGTCTTGGGTTGTTATTGTAATGACAGCTGTAGAGCTGTGGTGTTAAAAACTGGAAACCTTTTCTTTTGGTGCCGGTTGCACAAAGGCCGGTTAAATTTCAATCCTGTTTAATTTAACAAAAACCAATCAGAGAAGGCTTTTTCGAAAGGAAGAATTTTTTCAAATATTTTATCTATTTATTCTTACAATAATATCATCAAAATGAAAGAGAAAGTAAAAGTAAGGTAAGCTTGTGCTATTCCTCTCCCAAATTTAGATAAGGTTACACATAGGAGATAGTCCAAAATAGGTTCTCTTGGAGTTAATCATCAATTCACAAAATTTGCAGTCAAAGGTATTTCCACAAAACAGATTTTTAAATTAAGATGCTCTAAAAACTAAATAAAGAAGAGATATTGAATGTATTGAATAAATAAATATAATATTACCTACTTATAGTATAATATATAGAAACTACAAGCTTTCTTTAAAAGTCTTCTCTGATTGGTTCTTGTGCCATTAATCATGATTAGTTTTTAACAGAATTTTGTGCATCCAAGCTTACTAATTTCAATGTCATTTCCAATTCCTTAACTTACTTTAAAAACTGCAGTTTAATGTTTGAAGTTTAATGTTATTATTTTATTCCATTTATTAACAGTATCATAATCTATAATATAATAAAAATGAAATATTTGGTTCATACACTTACGGGATAGGAAATTCACGAATGCCGCATCATCACATCTGAACCAAGGTACCCAGAATAAAAATGTATTCTAGGTACATTGATCTGAACTATACTGGACTGAATAACTTGAAATGTTGCATATATATTATTTTTCACCTAGGATGATTATAGGTCTATTTTGAATTCTTCAAGATTTCAGTAGGTCATGTTCTCAATTAGTCAAGTTTTTTATTAGACCCTTGCGGAACACGGGCTACCTGCAAGTCTATAATATAATAAAGGAAAGAATCAGCTTACAAACGTACGGGATAGGAAATTCACGAATGACTGGATGAGAGATAATGTCTTGAATAATCATTATTATTTTCACTGAATACATTCAGTGATCTTGCCTCCAAAAATGAGTAAAATAATAAAATATCGGAATAATAAATCTGGAGAAAGGAATAAGAAACAAGTTTTCTAATTGATAAAATTTTAATTTAATTGAACACCAAGTAATTCTGTTGAGATGGACATAGTTTTTGCAGAACATAGTATGGTATTTTAAATAATAGAGATTACCTATGTATAATATTCTTAAATATTTGTTGTATATTTTCCAACTTTCTAGCACCGCCATAAAATATACAGGTAACATTGATTGAAAACTGAGTTTGAAAAAAACTGAGACATATTATAAAAGTTTGGTACATATATTGCATCAGCATAGATTTAAGAAGCTGTTAATAGGATCAATTTAATACCACGGCATTTCAATATCCTTCACAATCTGTCTCATAAACAATAAGAGTTTTATTCAATAACATTTTTAACAGCATTTATTTACTGTTTTTATCATTAGGGTACATATTAGACAATGTTACAGTGAGAGAAGTCACATAGTGAGTTCATTATATAGAGTTTTAAACAAAATCACAAACAATTTGAAGTAAATTGATGTGACCAACATCTATTGAAAATATAATATTAAAACTAGAATATTTAAACAAATATTGTATTGAGGAGTTAATATTTTAGATTGATAAGGAACCCTCCTAAAATAATACGAGGGCTGCAGATTCATTGATTCAATATTTCATCAACAAAAAGTATGCTACAGACTACTCTTGCATTAACTAACAATACTAGCAAGACTCTTCAAGAATCTAGTCATTCAAGACAACAATATTCTTTAACATTTCTTTTTGTATTTTATTTAATGTGTATTTTTTTACAATAATTCATTCTAAAAGTGCTTAAAACTAATAAATTTCTCAACTCAACAACCATTTATTACACATCTAAGACAAGAAACATCTTATTAAAACATCTAATAGTTCAACAATTTTTTTAGGCTTATAAATTAATTACAGAGTTTTAAAATGCATAGCGTGTGTACTATACTAAATAGATTCTATTAATTATCACAACAGAATTGAAATAGAGTATTCACATTGATATAGATAATTAACAACAATTTATTGCAACCACTCATCATTAATATAGTTACAATTTTCTAGAGTAACAGTTTGTCAACTTGGTTGAGCTTTTAATAATAGATATATTTGAACATCATTACAACAAATACAAATGTACTTTTATTAAGTACAGTAGATCACAGTATTATATACTTTGTCTTTTTGCAGATTATCAATAGATTAATTAACACTTTTCAGTAAATTAGTGAAACCTTGAAAATATTGGATATCCATGTAAATAAATGTTCTAATAACGTATGGTATTCATTAAGTACAGTTAGATCAACAGTATCATATAATGTGTCTTCATAACAGATTATCAATATTAATTACACTTTTTAGGAAATTAGTAAAATATTGAATATCCATGTAAATAATATACCGTAAGTTATGTTTAATAACGTATTTATTAAGTACAGTAGATCAACGGCATCATATACTTTGTCTTCATAATAGATCTTCAATACTTTTAATTTATTACAACTTTGTGGAAATTAGTGTAACCTTGAAAATATTGGATATCCATGGTACAGCGAATATATGGTACCTATGTTTATATCTTCAAAATATTGCATGAGAGTTTCAAATAATTAACATTGATCTTTATACATATAAAGTTTATAATATTGTTAATTGTTCAAAATATAATCTAGAATGTAGCCTATTACAGGATTATTATAATTTACAATCAATTAGGCTGACAAATTCGAAAAATACTATTAATATGATTTTTCAGGACATTAAATTTAAAGGTTTACTAGAATACGGTACTTTAGATGTAACGTTCTCCATCATTCAATGTCTGAAAAGTGTAATAACAATCAAAAATCGTCTGATGTTTGCCTATATATTAGACTATTATTTTCATTATTATTATTGCACAGAAATAGAATATTAAAAAAAAAAAATTGTCTTATTCAATTTCCTTTTATAACACTTATTCAGGAAAACTATCTTTTGCTGATAGAATGGTAACTAATTAACAGAATGGTAACTTGAAAATGGTAACTCCTTAACAAATTTATAGTTTGGTAATCAATTTTTGTTGCATGACTATGCTAACAAACAATTAGAACAACAAGTAAAACATGAAATAAATTGAATATTATTATCAAAATTAATTTATTCTTTTTGAATTATCCTTTCAAAATAATGAAAAGAAAAGAAAATAATATAAAGCTCTAGATATATAATTTTTCTTCAATAATTATTAAAATTGATAACAAATTGTTGTACACATCAATATTTTTTTTTGTAGTTCCCAAACATTCATGACTATAGTGAGGTCCACGTTATAATGGCAGTAGAGAAAGATAGGAGAACAACGTTGCCGATCCTCTCTGTCTTGTTAATGCCTTCTATATAGACGGTACCTAGCTGATACAGGTTTATTGATACAATATGAATGGTTCATTCACGTTTAAAATAATCAATGAATTTTATTAAGCAAGAAATTATATTCTCCAATAATTTCATAATGAATTTTCATAATCAAGATGAAATATTTTGTTAATTAATTGTTAATTTTACATTGTTAAAAGACGATCTGGCGATAGAGCAAAGCGAGAAAGAAATAGCGCTATCCGTTTTGTTAAGTGATAGAGAAAGATAGCAATACCATTGCTAATCAAACACTATGGCATTATTACGTGGACATTACTATATAGGAATTGAAAACTGTAAGTTATTTCACTCAGAATTTGAGAGTATTTTCAAAAATTATTTTGAAGATGAATCAATTTAGCCTAATAGTGTTGAATCAGTGCCTCTCTCTTCATCACTGAATATATACAGAAAGGAAACTTGTGATCAAACGCCTATCTAACCAATGCTTTTTACATGACGCCAATACTAAACACGCCAAGGTCACGTGACCTTGGGAAGTTCCAATCCTGGTATTCTGATTGGCTCGTGGCAGTGAATGAGATCAATTGATCCGGATCATTAAAGTGATCCGAACCTACCATCAATACTATTACAATGCGGCGCTTCCTAACAAGATGGCGGATTATTGGCGTCAGGGACTAGCCAAGTTTCCATACTGTATGTATACTGTGTCTTCATCTCATGAATAAAAGGGCAAAAGCAACAGAAAACCTCCTCACAATGATAATGGTGATGGGATTGTGTTCATCAAAAATTATTCTCAATATTCATCAAAAATATAAAGTAGATACCATTCAACTAAACATAACATTCGATATAGATACATTCACTATATAGATACTGTTACTAGTGAGATGTTGTGATATCTATCCATAATAAAAACTCTGGGATGTTTAGATGACACCATTCGTGTTGAAACATATTTGCAATTTTACAAAATTTTGTGATATTTTTGACAAAATCCCAGTGTTCATTGAACGTATATTCTTTATCCTCTGTTAAAAATACTAAAGAATGATATAGTTGGCCAAAAAGTCTCTGAACTGAATAACAAGTTCACTTCACCACAGTGGGTAGCTCAAAAAACTTGCCAACATTGGTTTACAGCATAATTAATGGAATTAAAGTGCATCTATTGGTCGAGTACCTAACTATAAGATCAATACAGATTTACTATATAATATTTTTTTTCTAGAATTTTTTTAAACTGTAGCCTTTAAATTATTTCCAAGATCTTTCAACAGAAATACAACTTGACTTCTATTTATAGGCCTAGTACATAGCATAGAATAAACACTCTATAGCAATAGAATATTAGGATAAACAATGTATAGCTATACACTGATAATAGGAAAATGCGAAACAGACTGTTATGAAGAAATAATAATAATAAGCTAATACTTATTAATAATAATTAGAACAAATTAAATATTTGGTCAATATTCATTTTGTTTTATTCTATACATAAAATGAAGAATTAATGCAAGAAAATCAATCAAATAATGAAATAAAAATTAGAAATTCAAGTACCCTTTTAAAATTGTTCAATCACGACTTGTTCTAATTTTTATTTAAATTAACGAGTAGCCCTGAGGAAAAAAAACAATAAAAAAAGATTTGGTTAAATTACCAATTTTAGGTAAGTATGTAAAAGCAAGTAATGAGGTCAATATTAAATATCCTATAACAAATCGATTCAAATAACACTCTGATATGGAGATCTAAGATGCTATTGACAGTATCGTCATGAAGCTTCTCCAAAATTTTTACTAAAAGCATTCACTTGATGGTCAAAATAATAGTAGATATACCTCCAAGAAGCATAGGCCTACATTTATATGAGAAAAAGAAAGAGAAACGTTTAGCTTGCAGCTTAAAAAATTAACACCTAAACTTTTGTGCTAGTCGAATTGATCCATATATTATCTAGGCTCTTGTGCTAATTAATAATATTATAATACGTCTTATAACCCTATTCAACATTTATTTATAATAACAGCTAATAGACTCCGAACATAGATATAATATTATCTCAATGAATTTATAATTTATTCCCATGAATAGCATGGTTTTCTTTATATTTTTCACATAAATGGTCTTCCAACAGAATTATTTTCTTCATATTTCTCTCATAAAATAATGGTCTTCCAACAGTTGAACCAAGTTGATGGATATGCTACTATACGCTTGCCACAGCAATTAATGAACAAACGATTAGAACTGTCTCAGCCAAGCACGTTTAAAACACTATAACACTATTTTATAGTGAGGTTCATGCTATAGAGTGAGCACCCGTTATATATTGGTTCGCTATCCTTGTCTGTCATTAGACAAAGCAGATAGCTCCATCATTTTCTAACTCCAAACTGTTGCCAGATTGTTTGTAGGATATTATGAAGAAATATAATGTACTACCAGAATATTCAATATCTATTACGGTATCATCAAAATCATGGAAATATGTGATATCTCTTTGGAAAATTGAATGATAAAAAGAATCAACAATGATATTTCAGGTATCTAAGATAATATACAGGGGAGAATTTGAATCACATCTATCATCTAAATAGAGAACGGTGAAAAACGAAACGTGGCAACTATGCCCACCGATTATTTCCACTGACTTTACAACGTGAATCTCACTTTAGTGACTGAGGTACACGTTATAATGGCAGTGAAGAATGATAGGAGAACAGCGTTGACGATTCTCTGTCTTGTCACTAACTTCTAAAGAGGATTGCTGATACCGCGTTATATCTGAGGTAGTGTTAACAATTCATTCTTGTTTAAATTATTCAATTTTATTTTATTCTTCAAGAAATATATTTTTAGGAAGATAAATAATAAATATTCATGATCAAGATTGAATATTTGAGGTAAACTGTTCATTCTTGTTAAAAATATTCAATTATATTTTATTTGTCAAGTATATTTTTATAATGATAGGCTAAATAATAAATATTCATGATTAACATTGAATGTCTGAGGTGAACTGTTCATTCTTGTTGAAAATATTCAATTATATTTTATTCGCCAAGAAAATACATTTTTAAAAAGATTAAATAATAAATTGAGATTGTATATTTTGTTGTTCAATCTCATTCCTACATTGTTGAAAAACGATCTGGCAAAGTTGCTGAACTAGAAAAGTATAACACTATCTGCTTCGTCGAATGATAGGCAAGGATAGCAACACCAATTTTAATAAAATACTGCCAAACGTGGACCTCACCATAAAATGTACCTATACTGTACTTCATTAATGTGTAACTAGTATCCCATATCCCTTCTAATTGAAAGCTTAAGTCAAACATTCCAAACCATCAGCTAGTAAGGAGATAAATGTCCAACTTTACTCCATTAAATTACAGTAGTGACTAGAATTATATATTTTTCAGTAACAATAATATAGTCACTATAAGTCCCATCAGGCTCGAACGCAATAAGATAGTAAGGTGAGCGATTGAGAGAGTTTTAGAGCTTTCTTAGAAATTCTAGAATTTCAGAAATGAGTTCCATAATTGCAGAGATTCTAGAACGTTCTCATGTTCGCCGAGTTTTGAGTTCATAGAGGAAAGATAGCATAAGAAGATTATAGCCTACCATGGTAAAGGTGATTTATTTCCCAAATTTTAAGCAGATTTTCTGTTATCTCAAGCCGAGTACTGTTCAATATTATTGTCGATTATTACTGTTTTGGCCGGGTGAGAGTGTAAGAACGGCACTGTATTAGAGTTGGATTGAATTTGAGTTGGAAATATATTATAAATTGCAGTTTATTCAATTGCTGGAATTTACTAACGGTACTGTATAATAATGATTTCAAATATCCAATGAGAGCTATATAGGTTTCTATTTATATAGTTTTCATTGGATATTTGAATATAAACTATAATTATTTATTATACAGTAATAGATCAGAGTTCTTTATTCAATGTATATTACAAGAGAGAGACTATACTACATAAGTATGAGAGACTATTATACCAGCGTCACATAGCTTGACGAAAAAGAACTACTGGGACTATCAGCTTGAGTTTACAGTGTCATTTGGAACATAAAAGCCCAATACCATGGGATATCTTCTTATGCTATCTTTTCTCTATATTTATGGTATCACCATTAATGATACAGTATTATCTCAACTTGATACACAACACCATAATTTGATACAAAGCTTCCTAACTGGATGAATTATACAAACCATGGGCTCTATTGAGAAAAGATTGCATCTTCTTGTGCTATATTTATCTTTGGTTCTGTGGAGAATAGATTCCAAGAGATAGCATCTTCTTATGCTGAATTCTCTCTATGATTCTATAGAGAAATAATGGTAGAAGATAGCTTCTCCTTAAGCAAAATTTTCTTCATGGTTCTATGTCCCCCTGGATTGCAGCAGTTCTTGCATGGCCAGCAAACTGTCTTCCAGATTCTGTGCGAAAAGTGACGATTTGGTCGACTCGGATGAATGGAACGCCGATATGCAGAAAGTGATAGAATTGGGCCACGGGTTGTAGCAGCATCCATAACCATCTGGTACCACCGGACCATATCCCAGAACGCAGTCAGATGTGGTTGGAACCTACAACAATAATTGAAAGTATCATTTCAGTGGAACCGACTTCAGTCCAAAGCTCACTTTAGCTCTCATATAATTCAACCTTCAAATATTTAATTTAACCTTGAATATTCTATTTAACCTTTAAAAATGATACACTAAGTTGGTACATCCCAACTTATTTCTCATCATCATTCTTATAAAACTTTGATAATTCTCGAAAATTCTTCCTTCAGATCTATTTTTTGTTATATTTCAATGACCTGATAACATTTTCACTCTTTCTGTGAAATACACATTCTGTATGAGTTTTTAATTGGGGTTTCTCTGATCACTGCACTTTCATCCACTAAAATTTATTGGTTTGAGAAAGAGTTTTCCACGATTTTCATAATATTGGTTAACTATTATTCACCTTACATCTTCTGTACCTAAGTCAAGAATGAGTATCCTATTTTTAATAATAGTTTGATACTCATGCAAAAATATTTGGACAATCTGAAACTTAATTAGGAAATTGAAGAAGTTTTGGGCAATAACCTGTTTTTTCTTTTCCGGTCATTGTATTGTTTCTGCTAATCTAATAAATAAATTAATTGAATAAATAGGATTATAGATATTTCTTATAATAACCAACTGAAAGTTCATTTTTTTTTTGATGAAAATTGGAACACGCATGCATATTTATATTTCATACAGGAAATGATAGAATATCTGGAAAATCCATACCGGTAACTAAAATAATTTTGCATAGGAAGAGATGAAAAACTCATTGAGAGCATAGAGCTATTAAATGTCTGGTAACTCTATTTACAGGTCTACCTATATACGGTACACATTCCATTACTTCCGAAAGTAGATTCATTCAATAAGTATTTTCTTAGAGAAATTTAGTAGAATTGAATAAAAACACAAATATGTTGTCAAATTCTACACTGTTTAAACAATTCAATTATGGAATGGTTCTACAATATTGACAATGACTCAGTCGAAATTTACCTAGTAGAAGTCAAATGACAGTGAATTCTGAGTAATTATTTTGTCAGGTAGAAGATTAGAACATAGATAACAAACAAAAATCCCACAAAAACTAACAAAAAAGTGAATTTCCAAAGAAAAATCAAATTAACAAAAATTCAAAACTTGGTGAATACGAACTTGGTAGTAGTACATTGAACTTGAAAAATTGCATACTGCCATAGCTACCTCTAATACAAGGCCCCGCCTACAATATTGCAACGTCGCAGTGAAGGCCTAGAATCCATAATGATTGGTGAAAAAGATTTAAAATAATACCAGCTGATCTTTTCACCAATCATGTATAGATTCTAGGCCTACACTGCGACGTTGCAATATCGTAGGCCGGGGCCTTGTTGTTGAGGTAGCTATATGAGGTCTGCTATCTCTTCACAGTGAATGATTTAATAGAATCAACAGTTGCCAACAGTTTGCCACGGAACATTAATGTACGGAACATTAGTAGTAGAGATTTTATGCTCAACCTTTTCCGCTTGAAATTTTTGTTTAAATTGTATCTGAAGCCTGATAATTGGGAATCTAAAATCACACTTTGCATTGATGGGGCGGAGCTCCTGAAATTTACAGATATGAGACTTGTGACAGTTGATAGAGCTTATCAATGACTATTTTAGGTATGAACTTGATCAAAATCGTGAAGCCGTTTTTGAGAAAATCGCGAAAAACCCTGTTTTTGACAACATTTTCGCCATTTTAGCCGCCATCTTGAATTGGATTTGTTCGAAATTGTTCGTGTCGGATCCTCATAGGGTAATGACCTTAAGTTCCAAATTTCAAGTCATTCCGTTGATTGAGAGATGTGATATCGTGTACACAGACGCACATACAGACCAATACCCAAAAACCACTTTTTTGGACTCAGGAGACCTTGAAAAATATAGAAATTTAGAAATTGGGGTACCTTAATTTTTTTCGGAAAGCAATACTTTCCTTACCTATGGTAATAGGGCAAGGAAAGTAAAAACAGCCATCTACCGACGGCTGTTGGATGACGCAATGATTATAACAGCTGATTTCTATTTCTGTGTGTGGCTAGCTCACAAATCTTCTCCCAGAAGGATCACATATTAAACTTTGAAGGACCGTAGGAAGAGTACTGTGGTCGGATTTAAATTCGATAGGTAAAACCTGGTCCTGAACATAACGAACACAA
>NW_024090721.1:0-27325 GCF_014356525.2 Nilaparvata lugens
GCTAAGTGAGCTAGCATCACTGACATCAGAGCGGTTCAATTCCATAAAAATTTCATCACTATCCATTCTATAAAATATAATTTTTCGCAGTATAAAACAACATTCACACCATATGATATTTTAGGTTAGAACAGAACTGTACATGCACATTTACACGGAGATAAAAATAATACCAACTTGGAGACTACTAGCTGGAAACAGACGAAAAAACAGCTGTTTTTATATAGCTGTCAGTGTGACCAACTGCTGAATTTTTCAGAACCCAGACTAATTTTTCCTCTCCACGGGACCAGACGAACAAGACACAACATTGAAAACCAAGCTAAGTGAGTTGCTGTTGGATACACAATGCTCTAAAGCCGACCTAAACCTGAGTATCTGAAAGCTGCTCATGGGCTGCTGGAGAACGATTACTGTGCATCTAATAGATACTCATGGGAGCCAACGTACACCTAAGTACTACAATACCTGGGAGTCAAAGTGTTAAATTTATAGACTTGGATATCATTGATACAATAGTAGACTGTACAAACACGTTTATTGCTACCAAAAGAGAGCAAGAAGAATACTCCAGAGATAGAGACTGTAAAGATACAACTCGCGATGAGATTATGGCTGTTTTAGGTATTTTATACTTACTTGGAGTAAACCATGGTAATCGTGCAAACTGCAGAGAACTTTGGAAAGACGATGGAATAGGTATGATGATTACAAGGGCCACATTCAGTTACAAGCGCTTCCTTTTCTTGATACGATCAATCAGGTTTGATTATTTGTCTACTAGAGTGGTGAGAGAACAGACTGACAAGCTAGCGGCAATTCGACAAGTTTACAGCTTATTTTTGGCAAACTGTAGAAATAATTACTCTCATGTGAGTTCACAACCATTGATGAGATGCTATTTGCTTTCAGAGGCCGATGTGGATTTGTCCAATACATGCCAAATAAACCGGCTAAGTATGGTATAATTTTATAGCCTATGTGACAGCAAAACCTTTTACACATCAAATTTTGAGTGTACTGTGGCAAGCAGAAGCCAGGGATCTATGATGTTTCTAATAAACCTTATGAATTGTACAAAGACTTTCTCAAGACATTCAACATTCAAACGAAATATAACAATGGACAATTACTATACAAGTGTTCTATTAGCTGATGACCTATTAGAGAAAGGATTGACTATCACTGGCACTCATAGCCAATAAGAGAGAAATCCTCCTGAATTTATTTCAAAAACGCGGGAATAGGGTCATGTTTGTATGGTTTCAATTTGATAAAACCCTGGTCTCCATGCAGACCAAACGGAAAAAATGTGTGCTTGTCCTAACAACAATGCATGATTGCGAAGGTACTGATGAGCTAACAAACAAACCACTGATAATAACAGATTATAATGCGACCAAGGGTGTGTTGACACAGTTGATAAAATGTGCGCTTCATATTCAACTGCACGGCAAACAAGGCGATGGCCACTGAGAATTTTCTTCAGTTTTTTGGATGTGGCTGGCATCAACTCGCAAGTGGTATTTTACCATAATAACAACTCTACCCAACGCCGTCGTGAATACCTCTCTGTTTTAGGGTTTGAACTGTTGGAGGCTCATTTGAAAACACGAGCACAGATCAAGACTCTACCAAAGGACATTCACCTTTTTTTAGAAAAATATCGCGACGAACAACAACCAATAGCTGCTCCAGAGACAGAAAAAACTGTTGGTCCATGCTTTGTATGTGGAGGGAAAAAGTGCAATCGTACGACGGTGAAATGTAATGATTGCAAAAAGTTTGTTTGCAAAAAACATTCCAAGCACATTACAACATGTGAAAAGTGTTTATGAATCATTATTGTCAAGGTCACAACATTATAATGTCTTCAAATATTCATTTGTTATTTTTTAAGAGACTATCCCATTTTTTTCAAGTTTAATTATCAATTATTATATGTGCCTTGTATGATGTTTTTTGATATTTTGACAATGCTGAAATTAAATTATTCTTTTTAATGTGATCAGTATTTGTATTCAATTCAATGAGTAACAATGTCCAGTATATTATTATTAAAAAATAGTATAGCATGTTCAAGATATGGACTACAATTATCCAAATTGATTATAAAATTACTTTTTATGATATAAACATCCTTTTTTTCCTAGCCTGAGATGTATGAGGCTTAGAAACTACGATATTTCAGAGGCAGCACTCAGTGCTGCTACGCGCCCACTCATTTAAGTTTCAAGGACGCGCCCACCGGAAGGTTACCTACGATATTAGTGATCAAGTTGGGAAGAAATTAAAATCCATTTCAAATTTTAAATCTGAGAAAAGAGAGTTACATCGTTGAACATCGACCCAAAAACCGGTAAATAAGCGTTTAAATGATGCGGTTCTATGTACTGGAAAAGATACCGGACTTAGCATTTCAAAAAGGATTAAAGATAGGCCTACTAGTAAAATTTTTCTATCTAGAATTGATAAAAGTGAATCTATTGACTCGGTAAAAAATGTTTGACTGATAAAGACTTGAACAAAATTGAATGCATTGAACTTCGAACAAAGTTTGAAAATTATAAATCATTTAAGATTATAGTTCCTACCGAATCTGTGGATAAATTGCTCAATGCTGATTTTTGGCCTTCTGGTGCCTTGGTTCGAAGGTTTTTTGTGACAAAAGCACCAGTTGTAGACACTCGTGTTTTTTTAGGGAGACAAACCCATTAGTGTCAGCACCTGTGATTGGATGTTGTGAAGCCGAAAAAACCAATCTTGTTCTAGGTCATTGGAACGCACAGAGTGTCAGATCTAAGCAGGGTATTCTTTCTTTATTTGTTGAAGACCAGAAGCTCGATATATTGTGTTTATGTGAGCTTTCTTGACAATGGGTGAGTCAGATTTCTACTCAACAATTTCTGATCTTACAATTGCCTCAATTTATTGTAGAACTGTGACCAGATGTGGTGGCTCTGCTATTTACATTCGAAACAATATCGACTTCACCGAAATTGATGTTTCTGTGTTTTGTGTAGAACTTGACTTGGAAGTTGTGGCTGTGATGGTGCCTACTTACCATATTATTATTGTTTCTTTGTACCACTCTCCCAGTGGTAATTTTGACAGGTTTTGTGACCTATTTGAACGTTTATTGTCTTTTTTAAATCGACACCACTCCACATATAGCATTGTGGTAGCTGATTATTTTAATGTGAATTTTATTGGCGATGACTCAAAGGCAAGAGATGTATTATCGAGCTTCTGAAATGTTTTGGCCTGTATATCACTTGCACCGAGCCCACCAGAGGAGTCTCCTGCCTGGACAATGTTGCTGTGAGCTTTCAGCCGGATGTTTGCAGCACAAAGTCATTGAACTTCATGGTGATGACCACTCTGCACTGGTATCAAGTCTTACACTGTGTGGCCCATCCATGGTGAGTGATGAAACACCTACTTGGCATGAAAACTATATTTTCAGATCAAGGCCTGTACATGAATATACATTAATCCTTTTTAAAAACGATATGGCCAGCACCCCCTGATTATTTGGGACTTTCTTCAATCATTTCTATGAAAGATTCAACCTCTTTTTTCCTGAGAAACAAAAACCATATCGCTCAAGCAGCCTGCAGCGAGCAGGGACGAATGAGAAGCCATCAAGAGTGGTATACTGATGATCTTGCCAGGCTGAAAGGACTTATGCTTGCTCTGAAGGATAGGTGTGAACATGGCAACGATGACGACAGGGAGAGATACCGACGTGCCAAATCCATTTATAAAAAGCACATCGAGCAGGCTAAGAAGCTGGCAACTGCTGCAAAGATTGAAAATGCACCGAATCGCTGTAAGGCGACATGGGATGTGATATACTCACATCGGTCCTTGCCAAGGAGACAGCTTGATTTCGCGAGCCCTGATGCATTCAATAACTTTTTTGTTGAGTCGGTTGATAGCATTGTGAATAATCTGCTCACAGTTGCTGGTGATCCAGTTGAGCTGCTAAAGTGGGAGAGAAATTACTTTTAACACGTCTCTTTCTCGAAGACGGAGAGGTCCGATGCTCTATCCTCCACTAATCACTCCTAATCACACCTAGCAGCATTCTCCTTCTTTTGTGTCTGTGTGAGAGAGCTTTGCAACGCGACGCACCCAACACTCCCCTTCCAGCTATTGCTGGCAATGCTCCAAGTCATATACTGGTCAGCAGGTATAATTTGTTTTCATCACAAGAGCATGAAGCAAATGACACGGCGCATCCATTGTGCGCAGGATGTCTGTCTGTGTCTACGCTACAAATACAAACTGTGGAGGAGAAATGAGTTTCTCCTCTTCATGTTAAAAGTAATATATATCTCAGACTTTAGCTGCACGAGTCCACCAGTGAATGCTCGTCTGTGTTTCTTCCGCCCCATCACTCCGCCTGCCCTGAAGAAGATTATTCGTTCATTCAAGCCATCCCGAAGCCCTGATGTGTATGGCATGTCTGTATTCATGCTTAGAGAGGTGGTGGATGTTATTGCGGACCCCCTTGCTACAGTAGTTAATGACGCCTGAGATCTGCCATTTTTCCTGACTTCCTGAAACATCGAGAACCGTTCCTGTGTATAAGAAGGGTGACCACCAGAGCAAACAGCTTCAGGCCAATATCTATGACTCCAATCTTTGGAAGGTGGTTGAAGCGGTCATAAAACCCCAACTTGAGGTGTTTTTTGAGAGAAACAACTTTTCTCTCAAATATCAGTTTGGTTTTCGTAGGGGAGGTCGACTGTTGATGCATTGAATCGAGTGGCTGAGAAAATTGGATCAGTGTTTGAGGATGGTGAGTCCCTGACACTTACATTGTGTGATTTGAGCAGAGCGTTTGATTGTGTGGACCATCACATACTAACCAAGAAGCTTCGCTATTATGGGGTTATGGACTCTGCTCTTGACATCTTGGAATCATACCTGACTGGGAGGACGCAGGTGGTGTCATTGGGTGGAGCTGTTTCATGTCCACTCCCTGTCAGGTTTGGGGTACCTCAGGGTTCAATTCTGGGGCCAATCCTGTTCATCGTGATGATCAACGACCTGGATGACAATGGGCGCAACTCTCCTGTTTGCTGATGATACATCATTGCTGTCGTCTGGCATTGACCTTCAGCAGGTGTGGAGAGGTCGCAGAGCATCTGCGATCTTCAACCTCATGGTTCTGGTAAACCGTTTCCAGCTAAATGAGAGCAAGACACAAAACATCGTCTGCAGTTTGTCGCGTAATCTGCCTCATGATCAGGAGCTTGTGAAGCTGCTGGGCTTTATGCTGGATTCAAAGCTCAGCTGGCCAGCCCATCCAGCAGTGACCGAGAGACTGTCCGAATCTGTTTCCTTTTGCTCAAGCTGAGGGGACATTGACGGAGGCATATCTGGGCATGGTGTATCATGCACGTTTCCACTGCCATTCTCCTACGGTCTACTCATGTGGGGTCCTCAGCCAAGGTTGTGGACATACTGAAGCTGCAAAAACGGGCCGCCAGGATCATTACTGGAAGCGAACATCTTGCTCATTGCAAGCCCATTTTGCTAGGCTGGGTATTCTAACTGTAATCAGCCATTTCCTCCTTCTCTGCCTCATGTACGTGAAGAAGAATCCCACAAATTTGTTGACTCGGACTGATGTACATCACACAGGCATCGAGAGCTGTTTGACGTCCCCAGGGTGCGCCTCCAGAGATCGCGGGTATGCTATAGGAGTTCAGCACTGTGCTACTTCAACACGCTGCCTGCAGGGGTGAAGCAGTTGGACCTCAGCGTGTTCGAGAGAGTTGTAACCGGTTTTCTGAGAAGCAGGGCTTATTACGATGTCCAGGAATATGTGAATGATGACCTGTCTCAAATATTATCAGGCTAAAGTGCCATTATGTTGAAGAGCAAGGTCTCCTATGATATATATTTTTTTCAATCTGAACTTGATCACTGCCATCTTGATCATTTTAATGTTTTTGGTTGTATTTGTTTTATTCATGACATGACACCATCGATCCTACAATGTTGGAAACAATTTGTCGGAGAGCTGCAAGGCGAACCTTTGCTACAATCAAAGAAAAGAGAATAACTCAACTTCAACGACAAGAGCTGAGTTTCTAATCAATAGATATAGCAAAAAAGTTTGATAAAAATGCTGGTTCAAAGTGTCCGCAGAATAATATCAGGGTCTGCTTAGCAGAGTCAGGTGCAGATTGCTTGATAGTGTCTACGGCAGTAAAAGTGACTAAGAAAGGAGGAGCATTAGAGGTTGTTGGTCAATTGAATGAAAAAGACTAAGAAATTGTCAAAAAACAAAGACAATGGTGTAATAACCGAAACCGGTCTTTCTAATTATCAATAAATCAGTGGTTTTTTTGACAATTTCTTAGTCTTTTTCATTCAATATGAATAATTACCACAATATCAACTTCTCAACTACACAAAAAGTTGTTGGTCAACCTACTATTGGTCCTATTAGCTTTATTTTCTCCATAAACGGACAAGATAATTATTTTGTATAATCTAAATTGTGAAACAAAGTAAACTATATACAATATTTCACGACAGCAAAGTGAGTTGAAAAAATTGAAGAATCAATTCTATTTGTTCATAATGTAAAAGGTTGTGATACTACTTCTGCTTCATATGAAAAAGGATAGGTCAATGCATTAAAACTTCTTCAAAGAGACAACTCTCTGCAAGGATTAAGAGTTCTCTTAGAGAAAACGTAAGCCTTGATGAGAAGAAATTCTCTATTAGATTGTATGGTGGGTATTATAAGACTTCATTAGATAAGTTGAGAACTTTGAGATACTTCAGATATATAAAAGTACGATATCAAGGCAGTCATTGAATACAGATTTTGATTTCTTCCTCCAACAAGTGATGTAACTGCACTCTATTCTCACCGACCCTACCTGCACATCCAAGAATGGAAATTAATTCTGTTGTATATCCATACTTTTTCACTGTTAAAATTAAACTTGAATTTTAAAAAAACTTTTGAAGTGAAAATGCACTTACTTTTGTATAGTGACGATCGTTTCATTACCTAACCTAACCCAACCTAACCTAATCTAACCTAACCTAGACAGTCTGATGATGACCAACAACAGGTCGAAACGATCGTCACTATACAAAAGTAAGTGCATTTTCACTTCAAAAGTTTCTTAAAATTCAAGGGAAATTAATTGTTAAGAACCATTCATTTGTCTGGGGCTGGACAGTATATGGAGACTCCTCAACTCCAACGCCCATGACGATAGGTCCTGCTCTACAGGAGTTGCTGACAGTGATCTCTTCTAACACTGTCAAGGTCTATCATCTAGAAACTCTGATTGTACAACAGAGCTCCACTCCAATTATGAAAAAAGTTACTGAACAGATACCGAATTGAAAGGACTCAATTGCATGTACTGTGATAATAAATGTGTTATATATTGTAAGATATCATTTATGATTGAATAATAGGAAATTTTGGCAATATTGTAGGTTTATTTGAATAATTAGCTAGATATAAGTCGGAACAGGATATAGCCTAATCCTTGTTTAGAAGATAATTTGAATTAGAAGAATGTGGACAAGATTTACTTTATTCTGACCCAACCCCACCAATCAGGGAATATTTTCGAACTTCATAAATCTCACACACAACCTTCTCCCACAATTATTTCGACATTTAGTTTACATCTAACTACTCTGAATGCTCATTGTACTAAATAATTATTCTTTGTACTCTACATCTTCAATTAATGTCAATAGTTATTGGTATACTTCTGTCTTTGAAGAAGGGGTGTGATAGGGGGGGGGGAGGTAATCTAGGGTTGTATTGATCTACTATCTAACAAATAACATAGATAATAATCATGAGCTAACGATAATGTGGCAGTTTACAATATAACTCATCATATCTAAGAAAAGCCAAACTTTGTAAAAAGAAGAATTTCTGGAAAATCATATTTGAATTTTCATTTTTCAATTAGGGTTGAAGATATCGAAAAATTGTATATAACAAAAGTTGAAGATATTTATTCAGAGGGCACTTTTTAAATGATACATTTTTCTCTAAGGAGGATAGTTTTTGTAAAAAAAAGAGAAAAAGTGAATTATGGCCACCATTTTCCGCCGGTAAGGTTTATTGCCTAAGTATGAGGTTTGGCATCATAAATACGATATATGTGCCAAATCTCGAAGTGGTAGCAACTATGTTTCAATGGCGATTTTTAATCAAAAATGTCTCCACTATAACAGTTATTCAATAAAATTTCAGTCACTTTGTCATTTCAATTTTTAGTCATTTTAATAAATAAAATAATATGATTTGAAATTCTAATTTGTAAGAATAAAATGTTATTTTCCTACAGTTACCTTGAAAAGTGACCATTCCTGCACTGATTACAGAACGCAAAGAATCACTTTTCCGTTCTAGTGTGCAAAGTATTACTTTGCGTACGGTACTCTTAATACTTTGCGTATTATCTTGCAGCCATCCCAATCAGCTGTTGACATTGTTGGCATGTATTTTGAATGCGAATTTGTTCTATCTATATTTATGATTTTCAAATAGATAAAAATGAGAACTCATTAAATTATACATTTTGAATATTATTAATTATTCATTATTTCGAATAATATTTTTTTCATTCATAGATTGACTGGTTGAAAAACTATTTAGAAATTAAGATTTTCTCAAAATTATTCAAATTTTCAAATTAATTGGATTAATTTAATTTTCAATTGGATTATCAAGTTTGAAATAAATTAAAGTTGTTATTAATAACAAAATTATACAGACAAACATTTCATGGATTTCAGCCATCATATTACCCATAATCAACCACTTTTCATATTCAATGGTAACTGTAGGAAAAATTTAATGTGAAATACGTGCGCAAAGTTCCTCTGCTGCACTCAAGAAACCATTCCGCCCTCGCGGCTCGCACGGCTCGTGCGTAAACGTTTCTTTCGGTGCAGCAAACTGTCACTTTGCGCACTAGTTACACAAATAACTATTACCTGCAGACAGTGCATTTCCACTGGTTTTCACGTTACTCTTCTTCTTCTTTTCCCCACATTCTTTCCTCTTTTTCTTTTTTTCATCTTCGGCCTCTATTTTACTTTTTTCTTCGTCCAATAGATCACTAGCCATAGGGGCAAGAACTTCATTTTTCCAAGAATGATAAATTGTTAGGGATCTGAAAAAGAGCAACTCAATTATTACAATGGTAGCAATAAATAAAGAAATGGGAATACCCTGTATTAGGAAGTCAACTCTTGAACGGCTTTTCTACCACTAAAACTTTAAATTATCTGACAAATAATACCCCTTAATAATTCACACCTAGAATAAAATAGACCTCGAATAAACTGAAGGCGCAATGTGATCGAAATCACAACATAGGGCAGTTTGCAACTGTAGCTTGCAACCTTCATAAGTCATTATTATTCCAAAACCCTAAACACTATTCTATTCAGTTGAAATACGCGGACATTTTAAAGAAAAACTAACAAATTTCAAGTACTAATAATATGCATCATCTAACTGAAAGTTATGAGCTTATTTGCCCCTCAATATCACTCCCTTGCAGACGGTCGGAACGCACCTTCAACTATAGGACAACTGCAATGAAAGCACACAAAAATATTGTGGATTAAGTAAAAACTAACATTTTCACAAAGAACTATTTTTTAGCTCGGATTGTTTATTACAATTTGAAGGGTTTGTTCAGCAAAGGCACGACACTAGGGTCACACATTTTATGTCTCATCATCATCATAATTATCCTCTTTAATAATTATAATTATAATTACTTAACTAATTATAACTTTAAAATAATTTGGAAAACTCAGTAAAATAACTTACAGTTTTTGTTCGACGGCAGTGAAGCATAAGTCATCTGTCTCTTCAAAAGTCAAACTGCTGACTTCGTTGAAAAAATCATTCTGCGAATAAAACAAATAAACTAATGTTATGATTTGTATAAATACATTGTTAGGGAGTAGTTACAAATCAGAATAGTTGAGGCATGGTTTGCTAAGCAACAGATATTGTGCATTTTTAGTGTATCAATAAGGCTCATCAAATACAAGGATCATCTTGTCTGTGCTGAGTAATATAAAAGAAGAATTGTTGATAGTTCAAAGCATGGAATTACAGAAGATAATCAGAAGGAGAAGGAATATTATAATTATAGTGCCTCAAAACGTGTGATGCGTATCACTTGGGTAGTCTTAAACCAATAAAATACGGACGGAATAGTAGCGTGAAGGCTGTCTTTTTTACGTCTGACTACGAGCGGAATTTTTCGGCGCATATTCAACATATAGTAAGATCTGGCAGAATAAATGCAGATTCAGCGTCTTAGATTTGCAGCAGGTCATTTCGCGCCGAGATTCAGCACGTATAGTCAGTCTTTGCCATAAAAGGCCATGCGCTCTGTAACGAGTGGAAAACGCGTCTATTTCGTCCTTAGGCCTAAGCTGTTTTGAGATAATGGTGACCATTCATGAGGTAAAATTATTTTTATTCAAATAGGCTACCAACATTATGGGAGTTTCATTTAAATTTAGATTATGTGAGAACTAAAAGAGACTGTCAAACAATATATGTGGTGGGAATGGATTACTTGCGCAGGAGTTGTGTTAGACAGCTCAGCTGCCGAAATATCTCTATAGTGAGGTCCACGTTATAATGGCTGTAAAGAAAGATAGGAGAACAGAGTTGTCGATTCTCTGGCTTGCCACTGCCTTCTATGGAGGATAGCTGATATCAGTACTGTGAGTTCTTATTTAAATCTAGCAGGTAACCTTTGCTTTGCACCGGGAAAAAAATCGTGTTGTAAAATGCAATCTTGACCAACTGAAAAAGGCCTATAACCATCCTTCTTTAATTAAAAATCTATGCAAAATTTCAAGTTAATTAGTTCAAACGTGATGATGCATTTCTGTCATTTGTGTATTTCCTATCCCGTACATGTATAAGCCGATTCTTTTCTTTTTTATATTATAGTCTAGATTGATAAATCGTTTCCAAACTCCCTACCAATATTCTAGGGCATTGTTCCTGGCTACGAAACATATCTAAATATTTTCAAAACTGTCCGAAAGTCCTTGAGTTAGACACAGCCGCCATTTCGTTTTTTTTCACTTACTATTTTTTTTTAAAAATGGCTTAACATACGGGAGTGAAAAATGGCAGAGTAATTTCATGACAACTAGGCAGAGCTACAAAAAAATTATGACAATTTTTCATGAAAAATAAAAAATGGTGGCTGTTCAAGATGTTATTTCTTGAATAACCAAACAACCGATGATTGTACTAAAAAATTACAAGAATAATTAATTAATTAACTTATTTCATAATTCAAATTTCAAATTTGAACGAATATTAAGTGAGATAAGGCGTCTTTAGTGAAGAGATAGGTGACCTACCTTAAAAGGGTTATGCAACATTAATTTATTGTTTGAAGTAATCTAAAATCGTTTACTAATAACATGCAATGCAAATGGAGATTGTTGCATTATTGAGGCGACTTCATCAGCATGCCTCGGTGTGCACTGTAACAAACCTTCAGTGGTCACTTATCACTAAAGCTGCCATATCTCACTTGTTATTCGTTCAATCTTGACAGATAAGGTGTCAATCGATTTGTATTTAAATTCAATAAAAAAAGTTATTCTTGAAAATTTTTGTTAAATCAACGGTTTTATGGTTATTCAGGAAATAACTTTTTAAAATGTATGAATTCAGGGCTACTTTCTTGTATATATATATATATATATATATATATTATATATATATATATATATATATATATTATATATATATATATATATATATATATATATATATATATATATATATATATATTCTATTATTTTATTAATTTCAAAGGGTACTATAATTCTTTTCTATAAATTCAAGAAACAACATTTTGAACAGCCACCATTTTTTATTTTTCATGAAAAATTGTCATAATTCTTTTGTAGCTCTGCCTAGTTGTCAATCTGCAATTTTTCACTCCCGTATGTAAAACCATTATTTAAAAAAAATAGTAGGTGAAAAAAACAAAATGGCGGCTGTGTGCGTAACTTAATGACTTTTGGACAGTTTGAAAATATTTATATATGCTTCGTATCCAGGAACAATGCCCTAGAATATTGGTAGGGAGCTCAGAAACACTCTGTATATATAATTAACATTTTTTCAAAGAACAATTTTGTTCCAGCTTGTAGAGTAGCGCAAATATGTGACCCTATTATCACAGGTCAATAGTGTCACACATTCTACATCTATATTTAACATTTGCACAAAACTAATGACAGCCAGTTTGACCCTCTAGCAACCTGAATAAAGAAAGTCAATAGAATTAACAAGTTATGTTATTTCATCCACACTTACCCATATATATTCTCGACTTGTTCTTCTCGCGATTTCTTCTTCATATTCCTTTCTTCTTTCCTCTCCAAGTTTTGCACTTTGTTTCCTGATGAGTTTCTTTCGGAGTTTATAATTATTTCCTGTTAAAGCTCCATTAGCAGCTAGTTGCATTAGCTTATCTTTTTCGGCTACTTTGACCTGTCTACTTGTGCTTGACGTAGGTTTTTTCGGAACCAACGGAATTTTGAAAACCGAACTGTCGCTACTAACTTCAAGGTTTTTCCTAGATGTCTCAGTATAAGATATATTGTCCAATTCTCTCTGTGAGGCTGGATCATTTTTCGATGTTTTTGGTTCATTATTTGATATTTCCAGTTCAGCACGAGTTTCAGAAAACGAGCCGTCTTCATTAACTTCAATTATAGGCATATCAGAATTTGACTTGTTCTGCAATCTTTTACTTAATCCAGATTTTTTATTAGTTTCAATTCTTTTCAGAAGAATTTGCACGACTTTGGGAGATTTGGCACCATTAATTTGAATTGGTCTTCCAAGTGTCTTTGGATTAAATTTTTTCCTTAAAACTGATCCTTCAAAAGATTCATACTGGAAAATTTTTATAATCTCTCCATTCGTCTTTAATTTTTTTATTAGAGAGGGTTCTACGGTACTATCTCTTATTATTTTCAAAACATCATCAATCTGGGATACTGTCATAGGACCATGAACTTGAGCTTCTTCTTTAGATTTCCGTTGTTTAATATCATTGGAACTTTTAACCGGTTTTACAGATTTCTTAGCTTGAATATTTTGAGAGTTGTTCTCAATTATGCTAGTGCTGATTTGTTGATTATTGTCTTCAGCATTATTTGACGGTTTCGATGCTTTTTTAAATTTGAGTCCTTTGCCAACATTTGACAGTTTTTCCTCACGAATTTTCTGTAAATGCCTGACTTTTTGTTCTTTGTAGGCCAACACAAAGGAAGGTGGCTCTGGATTTTTTCCTGTGAAGGTAGAAATTAGACAAATCAATAATTTGAAAATATTGAAAAATCACAAATATTTTTATAGAAAATGTATCTTGGATGATTTTAAGAACCTTCATGTGCATTGCTGATAAAGTGGTGATTGGGGAATGATGTGTAACGGATTATTACGGATGATTGTTAAGGATGTGTAACAATGAGTGGAGGTTGCCGGAGAGGAAGTCAAGAGAAGGAGGGGAGGTTGATAGAGATAGTAAAAGTTATAATAGAGTTGTAACATAAATAATAGAGTTGTTGAAAAGGGTAAAAGAAAGGAGACGGGGCCGCGCTACCTGCGCACTGGGCTATTGTTCCAAAAAGGTGCATCCTCTAACTCTCGACTAGTATACTTTATTGTCCTCTGATTCCGCTTTATTACTCTCATTACTGACCCCGTGAGGTTTCTTGAAGGCAATTCTAGCTGGTAGCACCAACTTATCTATTACTTTGCACCTTAAGGGCCCTACACACTTACGGATTTCACCTGTGTCCTTGAACGGCTCGGTGCAAAATCACTACACACTTGTTGTGAGCAACGCGAGTCCCGCTGGCCGTACTTTTCAATCATCTCTACCGAAATTTGAATCGTTCAATAATGGGGAAAGAGGAATTTTGATTTCAGATTTTCGAATGGAGATAGAGGAATTTTGTTTTCAGATTTGGATTCAGTGACCACAAATTCTTTAAGACTGTGCAAAGGCTAAAAATAAACTTTCTACTGGTGATATTTTTCAAAGTTTTTCGATTTGTATATCATCAAGCTATCAAAATGAAAAAGTTTTCTCAGGAAAACATTTTTTTCCGATCATTACTTTTTGAGATATGAGCGCCAAAAGTTTAAATTTTTGGGACAGAACATTTCAAATTCGTTAAGAGATAAATCCATGGGATTTGGAGGATAAATTCTTCATGGTATTGTTGATCTAGTAAAACAAAAATTTTCTGAAGATATAGATTTTTAAAAAAGTTATTCAATTTACTAAAAATAACTCAGATAAAAGTTATTTTCGGTCATTTTTAGTAGATTTCTGTTTTACTAGATCAAGTCATTTCTGTTTTACTAGATCAACAATACCATGAAAAATCTATCCTCTAAATCCCATGGATTTATTTATTACCGAATTTGAAATGTTGTCCCGAAAATTTAAACTTTATGTGCTCATATCTCAAAAAGTAATGATCGAAAAAAATTTTTCCTGAGAAAACTTTTTCATTTTGATATAGCTTGATGATATACAAATCGAAAAAACTTTTAAAAATATCACCAGTAGAAAGTTTATTTTTAGCTTTCTGCTACCTCGATTTTTAGGCGATTTAGATTTTCGATAACTACACTCTCCCGGCCGGAAGAGCCTACACACTACAGGTTCTCTCATGAGCCGAGCCAGGACAAGTCCGCTAGTCGCCACAGGCAAAATCCCTAAGTGTGTAGGGCCCTTTACATCTGTTACTTGTATTATCTACAATTATTGAATGAATCAGTGATCAAGTACTTCTAATATTATTGTATTATTCCCAATGGTTCATTTGATGAGACTCAACTTGCTCTGACTCCGCTTCATTACCCTCATTAGTGGTCCCGTGTGCTTTTCTACTACTTTGCACCTTTTATCTGTTACTTGTATTTTCAGCAATTATTGAATGTAAATAAGTGTTCAAGTACTTGTAATATTGTTAATTCTGTGTAATTTATTAGGTAGTTATCAGTTCATAGTTGTTTCTAGTTTACCTCCGTGTGTTATAGTGTTATAAGTAATAAAGCTAATCAGTATAAATCGTCTCAAGCGTTTTATTAGTGCAGAAACCCGCAACAGTATTATTCCCAATGGTTCATTTGACTAACTTGAGTTACATACAATACGATACTTATTGAATGTACGATTTTTTGGCGTCCTTTCAAATTCTATTAGATTGAACACAACTTGGCAAACATATGATGTGTATTATGTGTTTGTCAAGTCCCATTCAATCTTGTAGAATTTATAAGGACGGCAAACAATAGTACATCCAAAAATCGATGTGGGCTTTACACACAACCTACGTTTGACTAAATTTGTATTTATCATCGATAGTAATGTGTGTGTTTATCCAATCACTGTATGTTACCACTGGTTTATAGCTGAAAGTACCTTTAAGTAACCACACTGGTCTGCCATTATATTCCTCGGAGTAGAAACCTTAACAATAGACCACGAAAATGTGGATATTCAATAACAATAGGCGACCACTAAAGGGTCACTAGAACTTCTACCTGTCCATCTATTGTTATCGGCGGCCCCGTCTCGTTTCTTAAGCCCGATGAAAAATATAAATATAATATAATTTTTAACATGGATTAACACGTGTCAATGTAATGAATAAACAATGTCTAATGACTTACAGATTTTAGTAGGAAAGAGAGGGAAAAATAAACTTGGCCGTTCAACCGTTTTGAATGCTATAGTTCAAAAAGATATAAGACTTTCGCCTACCTACAAATTCAATTTCTCAAGTCTTTGAAATACCATTATTAAATGAAAAACATGATATAAGATCAAAAAATTTATTTATTTTTTTATTTTTCCTCTTTTTTTATAATTTATTTGTTAGGTTTTCTGTTATTTACAGACGGATTTCTGGTATAAATAGTGAATTTTTTAATCATGCCTTACCTCTTCTTGAGAAGAAATTGAGAACTAAACAATTAAAAAGTAGATAAAATAAGAGAATTGAAAAGGAAGAACAGCATGGATGTGTAACAATGAGTTGAGAGGAAGAGAAGGAGGGGAAGTTGATAAAAATAATAAAAGCAGTTGATGAAAAATATAAATAAGAGTGGAGTTTGAATAAATATGACAGAGAAGAGGTGAATGAGGAAACGGAAGTAAAACAAAAAAGGAAGAAATGGATAAGGAAAAGCAGGATAAGAAAGGGGAGATGGCGATCAGAATAAAAACAACAAAGAAAAGTAGGAGGAGGACAAAAATAAGATTCGATTGGATTAGTTAGAATGGTTGAATAAGATAAAAAAACAAATGGAAAAGAGATGAACGAGGGTTTTTTAAATATACACTCACCAAAAGTCCGATTAAGCGAATACATTTCCAGTTCAGCTCTTAGTTGATCCCTCTCCAGCTGAGTTTTGCGTGCCCACTCCTTATCACTGAAATACTTTTCAATATCGAGTCGCACACTGAGGCTACGAGGCGGGTCCGCATTAATGGATGGCCCAGTTTCTTTTCTGCTCTGAGATGATAAAGATGCGGACACATCCGAATTCGTCGCCAATGGTTTAGTGATGGTGCTACGACAGCTACCACTGGTACTTGCCCCTTCATTCACCCTGTATACTTTTTTGCTTGATGTTGCTTTCAGCCTGGCTATTCTTGCAACATTCTCTTCTTCTCTCTTCTTGTAATCTTTTATGAAGTAGGGTTCTTGTGGTTGTAAGCCTGTAATAAAACAACATGAAAACATTTTATAATAGTGGATTTAGACAGGTATTAGTGGAAAAGGATATTGTCAATCACGATAGAATTATTTAGAACATTACACACAAGTTTACAGGAGAGCCAACACTGTATGACAAATAATAAGAAAGAAGTAAATATCAGCTAAATATTAAAAATATTAGCTAAATATTAGCTAAAATAAATTCTCAACTATGATTAGCTAACGAATATTTTCTTAGTAAATACATTTTTTTTTACAAAAAAGAATTGTCCTATAAATATTGGAATAGACTTTTTCATTACAATTATTATCACATAAACAATAATTCAATGGCAATATTATTCAATAATAAATGACAGTGGGCGAACTTGAGTAAAGTTCAAAATAAAAGGAGATAATGCTGTTGATACATTTTTTTAAAACGAGATAGAGGCCGGATACAAGGTATTCGGATAGATTTCTATTTTGGCACACTGTTTTGGTAATTTATTATTGAATTATAATATTGCTATTTTAAATGAAATTACAATGAAACAATATTATTTGCTTCGAGGCCTGTTACAATTCGTTTCTAATTTTACCGCTTTCAAACTAAAAAATCATTTGGATACTATGAAAAACAACATGAAAATATGTAAGTGAATAATTTACTACCTATATCTTTTATACAGCAATTAAAGGAATATGAACATTTTTGTCAAAGAGCCAAAAGAGTTTACTAGTAATAAATAATATAAAAAAATAGGGCCACACCACGTGAAATCACCCAAGCCTAGAACTGTACAGTACAGTAAAACTTCAACAGAAGAACTTTTTTCTCATGTAATGGAATTAAATTTTACATCTGATAACGTGCGGAATTGTAAACAAGGATAATAGAATAACAAGAATAGAGAGAATGTTGAAGACAAAAATATCAGCGAAATTGCAAAAATAGTTCAATGTTACGTCCATGCTACTGCACAGCTAACCTGTTTGCTGCCAAGCTAAAGAAAAGTACTCTATTGCTAACTAATAAATTTTCATTTCCATGTTTTTAAAATATATGCTGCTCTACAAAAAAAAACCTTCCGTATTTACAATTTACATCACAATACATGCATTTGAAAAATACAACACTTTTGTTAATTACAAATTGCAGTAGTAGACATACAAAAAGTTCTACATGCAGAGTGCAATTTTCGGTTCTAAAATATTACTAATAGAACTAATAAAATTTTGATAAAATATAACATCATAAACAAGAAAAACGACAAAAAAATTAAATCACAACACATAAAACTTAAACCATAATAAGTTATTCTTACAAGAGCTATGATGATATAAATTGTCATTATTATTCTATTGATACCGTTACTAACATTCTGTTGAATTTACCAGCAATACACAATGTACAAAATTAGAAGTATTCAACTCTTAAAATAATATTAATAAAAATGCTACAAACAACAAAAGTTTAATATAGCTGCAACAATAAAAAATAAAGACTAACCTATCCATCTATGTACAAAAATAAAGATTATTTGCAAGAGTGCTAGTATGTGTTGTAAATGATAAATAATGTTAATCTATCAACAATGGTAATAGTAATGAATAATTTGATTATACAGTAGTAGGGGCGCGTTATAAAGTTAGCGCTTGATCTGGTATTGCTATCCTTGTCTTTCATTAGACAAAGCAGATAGCGCTATCCTTTTCTAGCTCTTCAACCTTACCAGATTGTTGTTGAACGATATAGAAACATAATTAATTACCAAAATGTTCAATCTAAATTATGAAAATTAAATATCAAATCATCAAATAAAATTTTCTTGACGAGTAAAATATAATATTGATCATTATAAACAGAAATGAACTGTTAATATGATAATATGAATAAATGAACAGTTAATCTACATATATAAGATGAGATTTATACAGGAATCAGCTATCTACTATAAAATGGATCAACAACGAACGCTGTTGTCCTATATCTTTCAACGTGGACCACACTATAGTTATGAGGTGAGGATCTCAGTTCGGCTACACTTCGATTCACCCTGCCTATGAAAATACTTTAACAAAACGTGAAAGGTTCTATTTAATTATGATTTAATGATAAAATGAAAGGTTGAGGCGGTTAGGTTTTGCGGCAATATGTTAGTATTATTTGAAATGTTTTTATGATTTTAAATAATAAACACAAATAACGGAAACGTGAAAAGCAGGATAAACTAAAATACAGCATGGAATGGATGTAACCAGTTATTAGGTATGTATATGTGAATAAAGAGTAGAAACACAATGAGTAAAAAGTAAAGCCAATAATTCAAAGCTTATCTTTTAGAGTAGAAGCTCTATCAAGTTGATAAAAATAAATCCTAATTATTTTCATTTATTAAAAAACGTTTGCAAAACTAATAACAGCCACTGTGAACGTGAAGGTATACTAGAACAGTTCACAAGGGTTTTATATAGAATCAAAGGTCAGTCCAAAAGTTAGTGTATAAAATCAAACATGTGAATGTTTTATTGGGTTTTAACAATATTAAGGCTGTTCGATACACCTTTTTATTTGTATTTAAATTGGATAATCTTTTTCAATATAATTGTTAAGATCATTATAACTGTGAGAAAAAGTGGCAACTGAAATTTTTAAGTGGTCTAATAAACGAGTTATGGGTTGTTGAAGTGCTAAACTCCGTTTTCTTTACAGATCATAAACGGTTTCGAATTTTCCATTGGAGTTTTTTTAATAAATTCAGTATATCATTGGCTTTGTTCTAATATGCATTTTTCGAGATTAATTCCAAAATAAACAATTTATCGAATTTACAAAAAAATGTTTATTTTTTATTTATAAACGAAATGGGGAATAAAATGTTTTAGTTTGGGAAGGTACATATTTGAATTTTTAAGAGATGTTCTAATAATATAGTCGAAACCGTTTATGATCTGGAAAGAAAACGGAATCTGGAAAGTTAGCAGCACTTCAACAACCCATAACTCGCTTATTAGACAACTTAAAAATTTCAGTTGCCACTTTTTCTTACTCTTATATCTTAACAATTATATTGAAAAAGATTATCCAATTTAAATAATGAAAAAAGTGTACCGAACAGCCGTATGTTAATTGGATCGTAGACTAGCATTAAACTGGTGTCATATCTTTATTTCATTAATATGAGAACTGAATCTACCGCTGACATGTTTGTCAGACAAGATGAAATAATTTAAAGATTATAGAGGCTTTCTGACAATATTTATTTACGAATTGAAACTAGCCCAGCAAATGACGTTCAAAACAATAAACAAAAAATAAAATCATTCTCAACCATGATTATTAACTTTTTCTATGTACCGTGTTCTCTACTCTTTCAAGTTTCAAATCCTAATAATAAACCATTCCGCGTTGCAACCATAACAAAATTAAAACTATTGATTGATGATATCACAAAATATAAATAAATATACCGTTAAACGTTAATAGTTTCCTATTATTGAGAAGATTAGGACTGTGAGTTTGAGTCTGAACAACAATGTTTATTTTAAATGTATTAAAGAGACTACACATTCCTATAAGAACACCATCCAATAACATGCTAACTAGATCAGAGTGTAGAGAATGCACAGCAAATGAAAATAATTAGTACAAAGCCAATACAATTTTTTTAAATATCTTTGAAGAAATACTCATCAAACAGTGCAATAACAATACAAATAGAAGCATGCTCATGTAAACGTTAACCATTCTCTGCTTATAATCCTGCAATACACCACATCCACCTTAATCCCTTTCTAATTACTGTATACATACAGCTCTACTGGTATCGTTCCCTTCAATATTGAGATGTTGAAGCCGGAATGTTCTGAACTGATGTAAAATCTATTCATCAGGTATGATGAAACTCCGAATTGTTTCAAACGTGAAGAAGATTCATGTTATCCATGGATGTGAACTGCTTCTTGCTAACAATCAATACATAACATCTTATTTTACAAAAACAAACTTACTAAATTTTAAAAACATTCTCAGGTTTACTAGGTTTCAAAAACCAAATAGTTAACAAGGAAGCTTCCCCGAAACACATCACACAATAATCGGAAATACTATATAACTTTGGGTAAAATAAGATTAAGATAGTAAGAACCATTTGTAATATTATTACCTTGCACACTAGTGCGTTACATAATTTAGAGATGTTACCAAACTGAATTTAACATCTAAAAAATTGGATCAAAACATAAAACATCAGAAACCACTCAATCCTCAGACAACCTGTGTTAAGCTGCGTTTAAAACGAAACAGTGTCGTTGACAAAAGACAGTGGCAAAATGTCGTTGACATTTAAAAATTTCTTGTGAAATTGTCACAGTAACATTTGTCAATGACAAAAAAATGTGTTAAAGATTATTTGTTAATGGAAGAAGCTGCTCTTAGAAATGTCGATGACACATCAAAAACTTCTAAAATTTCTTGCGACATTGCCAATGTAAAATTTTTTCACTCACAGAAATAGTGTGTCAATGAACGAATTTAGGTTTTCCATCACTTGCCGGTAAATGTCAACAACATATTTATACAGAGTGACGCATGGAAACGAGAAATTTTGAAATGATGTAATTTCCACTAGTAAGTTAATAAAACTAGTAGGCTGGATTAAAAATGGAATGGTACTCGTATATGTACTCGTATTAATCATGCCATTTATGCGTCTGCAATCTGAATGTTCACAAATACATCATTTTAACATGACATCAGAAAGATATTCTCTCATTTGGCGTTCTCAGCCAAAACTTGTTATGGAAACTTTGTAGCAAATCTTGGTGTATGGCAGTGATTTTAAACGCTTTCTTTCAGTTCATGTATTGTTGTAGGACGTGTACGATACTATAGTGCATTACACCAGAAAATCCCTGGAATGTGTGCTGATATCCAGGAATTTTTTGTGGCATGCCGACTTACTCGCTGCTGGGGTATATTATCCTTTTTCAAGGGCACCTCCCCTTGGCCTTTCCTTTTCGTCTCGCTCAACCCCATGAGTTGCAACTTGAATTCCTCATTTCCTCCACCAATTCCACCTCCTTCCCATTCAAAATAACAAAATTCCAAGTTCCAAATATAGTAATATTGCGAGGTCTTTTATTTTCCCGCAAATCCAGTCCTGTTCCGAGGCTAGTATAATTTCTCTGAATCCTTTATTTAAGTATGCGGGTGATTGGCCCAGCCACACCGAGTCCCTTTTAGTCGCCTCTTACTACAAGCAGGGATACTGTGCGTGTATTCTGGTCTTGAAGTATTTCAAGTCTGATGCTCGACTCAGCTTCCCCCACCCACAGGGGTATCAACGAAAATCTTTGAGATCTAATAATGTCAAAATAAAAAAGTGAGTGGTATGATGGTAATCTTAGAACATTGAATATTAATTTAATTTTATAATTTTGTAATATTATTCAGACAATAATATTTTGTATCACAATAAAATTATACATAGTTATATTAATAAGAGTAGAGCTATATGGAAAATTGTAGTTTCACAAAAAATAAATGTAGTAGCCTAATAGAACTCAATAACAAGTTGATGATATAACCTCTGAGGACTTCTTTTGTTGAACATATTTCGCAGTTGAGCCATGATATACCTGTTAGTGTTGAAAATACAGCTTTTATTATAGTAAGTTGAAAAGACCACGTTTAAATTTCACTTTTAAGCGAGTAACTGTTGAAAACTTTTTTCATACAATTTCAGGTTCAAGTAATAGTAAATGTATGTATATTTATGGTCTAAATGCTTCAATTTTGAAGATAACAGATGATAAAATAAATGAGGGACTGGCTTTTTCAATCAATGAATGTATTATTGCTGGTTGTATCTATCCTGAAAAGGGTTCTAGAAAGGAGCAAAGTAACTACAAACCAATTGCACCTGTTTTCTCCCACAATATATTCACACATAAGCAATTTGGTTTCAGGGCTGGAAGAAGCACAAATGATCCTATTGTTAATGTTGTTAGTGGGCTTATAAGCAACATGGAGTCGGGTGATTCTGTGAGACTGAGTTCATACGATTTTTCAAGAGCTTTCGACACTGTTCAACACCATATGTTGGGAGATAAACTGGGCTTCTATGGCTTTACACCAAGCGCATTACGACTTATATTATCATATTTGACTGTCAGGAATAATATTTTATACAAGGATGAGGTTTTGTCAAATGGCAGATTGGTAGAGTTTAGCGTGCCTCAGGGCTCGCTATTTAGACCCTATTCTATTCAATATCTATATTAATGATTAGCCGATTAATATTGATATAAACAGTCTGGATGTTTGCTGATGACTTTGGTTTGAAAATTAATTGCCATCAAAATTTGATTTCGAAAAACAACGAAATCATAGTTATTCTGTTCTAAAGGACTGGGATGCAGTACAGCTAATAATAATGTTTATTAATGATGAGAAGTTCTAGAAGATATAATTTTCAATTTCAGAAAGCAGAAGGATGTTACATCTCTCAAGTTTCTAGGTGTTATGATTGACTCATGTCTGTCATAGAAGGCGATCATTGATTTTTTGTCTGTAAAACTCTCAAGGCTTATAATGCTTCGCAGACTATGTGTATGTCATTATGATACCAGTTGAAAGGCTTGTGCTGATGAATATCTATTACGCACAGATTAAGAGTTTCCTATCATATGGAATAATGCTTTGGCCTTTGGTGTTAAAGCTAATTTAACCTTTGTCCTTCAAGAGAGAATGTTAGAATCATGTGTAATTTGCACTTTCAATGCTTATTTTAGACCATATTTCATAGAACATAGATCGCTGACATTGGCATCATTGTATGGTTTGAACATGTGTAATGTTTAAAAAATGGATAAATATGATACATATTTATCATCACCATAATTTAAATACACGAAATTGACATAGGCCCGGTTGCTCATCAGCCGGTTAAATTTTAACCGTAAATAATTTTACGAGAACCAATTAGAGAAGGTGTTTTTGAAGTGACGGCTTATCTGATTGGTTCTCGTAGAATTAATCACGGTTATAAAATTTAACCGGCTGATTAGCAACCGGGCCTGTGTCTATTTCGTGTATTTAAATTATGTTAATGATAAATACGTATCATATTTATCCAATTTTTATTACATAACACAACATGTTCAAAACATTGATGCCAATGTCAGCAATCAAAAGTTCTATGACATGTAGACTAAAATAAGCATTAAAAGTGAAATTAAACATTCTCTTTTTAAGGATAAAGATAATATTAGCTTTATCTCCAAAGGACTAGAAATACCACAATACAGCCATTCCAAATCTCAGAGAAAGCTGGCACTTTCAATAAAGTTATAAAACTCCACACCAGACAAATGAATGTTTCTAGCATACAATTAAAGACAAAAGTCTAGTTGGTGAGCGACCGCTCAGTTATTATTAAGGATATTGTATAATTTTTTTTTAATGAAAGAGGTCGCTCTCAAGGCAATTCAAAAATAAAAAAGGTCTTCATTAAGGAATGTTTGTACATAGTAAATGATTTCTTTTTAATAAACTTGGTACCATTTCTCTTATAATGATATAGGTATCAAGTAACTGTGATCTATGTTTATATGATTTGTTAATTTAATGTTTGTATTTTTGAGTCTGATTCATGAATCATAGTGATTTAAAAAAATGTAATTAAACGAAGTCGATGAATCTTTTGTAAATATTGAATGACCAATAAAATTTTATTGTTTAACCATGCCGTACGCTTACTGTTTTTCCTTTCCTTTCGGTTGAGGAAGGTTAGGTTTATAAGCATCTTAAAATAAATATATAAACTGAAAACGAGGCAATAATTTAAATTGAGATGATAAAAAAATCATAAGCTATTGAAATGATGTAGTGAATAAATAGAATATTTGAGTTCTCACCCATTGATTTCATCGTTTGGTAATTATCAAAAATGTTTTGAGCCCGGGACTTTTCCAAATCAGACATTTCTGACCATTCGATGGGAAGAAAGAATTTCTGAAGATTGTTGTCTGCTTCCTCTTCAGAAGACATCGTTGTTAGTATTTTTTTTACAATGCAATGAATAATTTGTAATTGTTTAATCTAACTTCAAATATAATGTAAAATTGCAATAATGTAACTTTAAGATTCCTCAACAAAATATCACATTATCATAAACATGAAACAAAACCACAGAATAGGTAACAAAACAAACCGAAACCGGTAAGCGCTTGCCGGCTTGTTGAAACCTTCGTAAGTGTTACCAACACCAACCCCGTTTTTTAAACGTTTTTTTTCTCATAAAAATGAGTAATTATTAAATAATTTTGATATTTTTCTAAACCAATTTATTGTTTCATAATCTAATAATTGAACCCTTCAATTCCGCTCAACCACTTTTTAGCATTACATGTCTGAACGCGACAAGAAAAACTTCAATTGCTCGACACAAAAGTAGACGATTTGTGTATTTCTCGAAAAATGTACTTCAACCATAGGATATGGAACATTATGTTTTTTATTCAGTGCTACCACAAAGTAGAAGGAATTTCTTTCTTCTCTGTGGTGCTACATACGATAATCGTTATAATGTCAGTGTAAAAGATAGGAAAACAGCGTTGCAAAATCTCTACTCGGCTACTGCCTTCTAAGGAAGGTAGCTGATGGTGTATATCTGATGTACGGTAGGCCTACCTAATATTAAATTGGTATCAACTGTTTACTCTTGTTAAAATATATACTAGTAGCTCTGTGAACAGTAGACCTCACGCAGTATTCTCATCTTCAAGTACCTGATGTCAACTGTTTTAAATGTTAACAAACTCAGTTCCCATTTGAATTTGTATTCCATATGATATAATTCATCCAGTTCCGTGATGATCTTTCTATCTGATGAAAGTTATTTTTTTTAGAATCAAGAATATTATAATTTCTCCAGCATTATTTAGTTCATTTGTTTATTTTTATTCACCTATTAAATTAGTTTTTTCGAATGTGAGAATATTGATACTTGCATAATATTGTTTATAATAATATTGAATATTATTGCACACATAATAATACCATGACTGCATAATGAAATATTGAAACCAAAGTCCTTAAAGCTTCGATTAGACCAAATTTATAAAAAAAAATGTTAATAACTCAATCCTTATAGATTATATTATTAGATTGAACATAACTTATCATACACATGATGAACATATGTGTTTGTCAACTTCTGTTCAATCTAATAGAATCTAATAAGGATCAAGGTATTAATAGAATAGTATTAATAGAAGGATTAAGGTATTAATATATATATATTATATTAAGGATTAATAGAATCTAAGGATTAAGGTATAACCATTTTGTTAATAACTTTGATGTAAACCCAGCTTGAAGATGCTTACCTCTTTAATGTCTTTGATTGAAAATATAGACAAATACAATAATAGACTGGCTTCTCCACACATCTGTGTAATCACTTGTCAGCTGATTTATGATGAATAATTCTATAGTCTGATTTTTACTCTAATATTGGCGTATGAAGGAGGCTCCTTTTTCCTTTTATATTATCCTTGAAATGCAAAATTTCCAAAAGCCTTGTATATACATCGACACACAATTTAAAAAGGAACATACCTGTCAAATTTCATGAAAATCTATTAGGTACCGCGTTTCGCCGTAAATGTGCAACATATAAACATTTAAACATTAAGAGAAATGCCAAACCGTCGACTTGAATCTTAGACCTCACTTCGTTTGGTCAACAATTATATTTCATTTATCAACAGAATATATACTCATTTCTTAATGATCAAATAGCTATTTATGTATTAAGAGCATAATGTGCGACTTTATCGCTCGTGCAAAACAGTTAATTAATTTTGCAAGAGCAATAAAGAAGCATTACATGCAGAAAAAAAAAATTTCTACAACTGCACAAACCTGTTAAATCACTTATATCTGGCAGAGTTTATAATAATTCGTCTACACTGATTTCCATCATGGCTGTAGAATCGGTACAATTACCGACTTTTTAGGTTAAGATCTGACCTAGAGTGTTTTGTCTTTTGGCGAGCTGCTTATCATCAGCTGATTAGCGAGCGTAAAGAAACTCTTCTGCACATGCGCAAATGATTTGCGTAAGGAAAATCTACTGCACATGTGCAGATGGTTAGCGAGCGAAAAAGTAGATTCTCCTCAGAAATAAGCTGTTTTATGAGGAGAATTGAGTACGTTAATTCATTCTTTATGCGCAGTTGTAAAAAAATTAATTTTCATAATCGATATTGAATTTTTTTTTCATTGATTATATTCCTGCATTGTTGTGAAACGATTTTACTTTGCAGAGCTAGAAAGTCACAGAAAGCTAGCTTAGTTCTAGTGCTATTATTCAAGTCAAATGATCTTTTTCAAGAAACAACCCTGAAATAATTCTATTGGATGCCCTTATGTGTATTTTGTGGCAACTGAATATTGAAATATGAAATTTGCTAATATGCCAGATAGCTGCTTAACTCATAAATATTT
>NW_024090722.1:0-26421 GCF_014356525.2 Nilaparvata lugens
CGACAGGCACCGCACTCACCGATCCGAGCTGCAGCCCATCATACACCATTTATGGACCCAGGGACGGTGTGCGATAAGGTGCGAGGATGGAGGTTGTCATATGATGGCAACGGAGACGCTCCTAGCTTTCTAGAGCGTCTCGAGGAGTTACAACAAGCCTACGGGCTGACAGGGGAGCAGTTGTTCCCGGCGCTACCAGAAATGCTAGCAGGAAGGTGTTCCTTATGGATGCGGAACCGAAGAGGGTTCTGGCATCATTGGAACGATTTTGTAAGGGACTTTCGGTCTCGTTATTATCCAGCAACCTACGAGGAAGACCTGGATGCTCAAATCCTGGGTCGACGGCAGCGTGAAGGCGAGGCTATCGACGACTACGTAGAAGAACTTCAGACTCTCATGAGGAGAAGAGGAGATTTTTCAATCAACCACCAGCTTCAGAGGCTGTACAAGAATCTTCTACCCCGGTACAAGCTGTACATCAGGGAAGCCGAAGTCTATTCGGTGGACGATCTACTCAGGCTGGCCAGGCAGTATGAGAGGATAAAATCGGAGGAGAAAAGTGCTCAGCAGAGGCAGAGGACTGTGAAACAGGAAGAGGTTCGTAAACCTGTGAAAGCGCGCCCCGAGCCAGAGCCTACAACTTCACAACGGCGAGTGGAGTCGACTCCAGTAGGACCTACCTGCTGGCATTGCAAGAAAGCGGGTCACTGGAGGTCGGAATGCCCTGAGATTTCTCTCTGCGTGGGCTGTAGGAAACCTCGTCCCAGTTGCACCTGTGAGAAGGATCAGAAGAGGGCGACAGACAAAGCCGCAGTGGTGAGAACTAGGAACCAGCTCCAACTGGAACCGGAGTCGCAGTTCGACAACAGACTGTATACCACAGTCGAGGTAGCTGGCCACCAGTATCGAGCACTACTCGATACAGGAGCTGAGTCCAACTACTTAAGCTTGGCAACGTTTGCGAGCTTAGAGGCAGCTGGATGTGCAAGGAGAACTCCGACGGAGAGAGGCGCGATTCTGGCGAATGGAACCGCGGCGCGGCTGTATGGAAAGGTGGAGATCAACCTGAAAGTCGGCCAAGAAATTCTTCCCACAGTGATGACGATCATGGAAGGATTATCCCCCGAATTTTTATTCGGCATGGAGTTCCTGCAGGAGCACAGGGTGAAAATCGACACCCGCGCACGCACGGCGGAGTGGGAGCCTCAACCCAGGGAGAAGAGTGCTACAACCACCCAGAAAGCTGCGAAGGCCAGAGGAAGAGAGGTGAAGTCCGGTGCAGCCCCGATAGAGAGGCAAGGAAGGTGTCCACAGCCTCAGGAGACACGCATCTTCATGCTAATACGTGTCCGAGATGTCTGGCTGAATGCACTGGTCGACACCGGGGCCGAGTCGTCCTATGTCTCTGGAGAGGCAGCAAGACGACTGAAGGAGTCTGGCGATTGCCAGGTGAAACCGATTAGTCATCAACCGATCTTGGTGACTGGAGAAAAGCTTCCCGTAGTGGAGGAGCTGAAGCTGACTGCCGAAGTGTGTAGTAGACGAGTCTACTGGAGAGTGGCAGTGATCAACGAGTTAGAATCCGAAATGATTTTGGGATTAAGTCATTTAAGAGCGATTCAAGCAAAACTCGATTTGAGGCAGAGGAGGATGATATTACCTCCGGCTTTAGTGGGACAGGTGGCAGCAGTCGCTTCAGAAAGGGAGGAGTTCGAGAAATTCCTGGAGACGGAGCTGATAAAATTCAGAGATGTACCAGGTGCGACTCACCTCCTGGTTCATAAAATCAGGCTGAAGGAAGGAGCTGAGCCATTCCGACAACGTCCGTATCCTCGTAACCCGCTTATGCAAGCGGTGATAAACGAGGAGGTGGACAGTATGCTCGATCAGCGGGTCATTGAGCCGAGCAGTAGCCCGTGGAGTTCACCAATCGTCTTGGTGAAGAAGGCTAATGGAAAGATGCGGTTTTGCATCGATTTCCGGCAGATTAATGCACTCACGGAACGAGATGCATATCCTTTGCCGAATATGACAGGCATTTTGGATAGATTGAGGAATGCCAAGTACATTTCTTCAATCGACTTGAAGAGCGGTTACTGGCAAGTACCATTGAAGGAGCAGAGTAAGCAGCTTACAGCGTTTACGGTTCCTGGAAGAGGGCTGTTCCAGTTCCGGATGATGCCCTTTGGTCTACACTCGGCTGGAGCTACATTTCAGCGTCTCCTAGACCGAGTAATTGGGCCGGAATTAGAGCCCTGTGCTTTCGCTTACCTAGACGACATCATCGTGCTAGGAGAAACGATGGAGGCTCACATGCTGAACCTAGCTAGAGTGTTCAGTAGGCTGAGAGAAGCTGGCTTGATAATCAATCAAGAGAAATGCCAGTTCTTGAAGCGGGAGCTATGCTACCTGGGACACATAGTGACAGAGCAAGGACTCAGGACTGATCCTGAGATGGTGAGAGCGGTAAACGAGTTCCCAACTCCGCAGCGGCTCAGGATGCTCCGGAGTTTTCTGGGGTTAGCGTCCTGGTATAGGAGGTTTGTCCCGAATTTTTCGGACCTTGCAACCCCTCTTCACCGGTTGCTGAAGGTAGGAGTGAAGTGGCACTGGGGACCAGAAGAGGAGAGAGCTTTCCAGGAGATAAAGGGGGCTCTCACTAGATCTCCAGTGCTCACATATCCTCACTTTGAACTACCGTTCACGCTCCAGACAGATGCCTCTGAGTATGGACTAGGGTCTGTGCTTACTCAGGAGGTCGATGGAGAGGAGAAGGTCATCGCCTACGCAAGCAGAGGGCTTAAAGGGGCCGAGCTGAGGTATTCTACCACCGAAAAGGAGTGCCTGGCTGTGATTTTCGCCCTGAGAAAATTCAAGCCGTATATAGAGGGGTATGAGACTACAGTGATTACAGATCACCAGGCTCTAAAGTGGCTTAGAGCTATCCCTAACCCGACAGGAAGGCTAGCAAGGTGGGCCTTAGAGATGCAGCAATACAACTTGGTCATCAAGTATCGAAGAGGGAAGCTAAACGTGGTCCCGGATGCTCTCTCACGAGCGTTGCCAGGAGGCGACGTGCCGGCAAGTCCACAGGAAGGTCAGGAGGAGCCCACAGGAGCAGTAGCCGCCATCGTCATGGAAGACGACAGATGGATAAGGAGGATGAAGAACAATCTACTCCATCATCCACAAAAATACCCCGACTATGTGGTAAGGGGTGAGGCGTTGTATCGACACATATGGGCCCGTCAACAACCTCCTGATGCGCCGGAGAGTGATGGCTGGAAGCTATGTGTTCCGAGAGGTGCTAGGAGGGAGATACTTCAGCAGAGCCACGATGCCCCGACAGCGGGCCATCAAGGAGTATTCCGGACTTATCACCGGATAGCCTGTCGCTACTATTGGCCAGGCTTGTATGCGGACGTCGCGAAGTATGTGAGGCGCTGTGAGACGTGCATGAGGCATAAGGTGGAGCAGCGGCCTCCATACGGACAGATGAACAGCCAGAGGAAGGTGGTGCGACCCTGGGAGACTGTTAGCACCGATATTGTAGGTCCGTTACCTCGCTCGAAAAGGGGAATAAATACCTGGTGGTATTTCAGGACCAGTTCACGAAGTGGACGGAAGCTCGGCCGCTAGCTCAGGCAGACAGCAATGCCGTAGCGCGAGCTTTGAGGGAGCTAGTCGTCACCAAATTTGGGGTGCCGAAGCTGCTTATATGTGATAATGGAACACAGTATACAAGTAGACTTTTTAAGTCATACTGTAAGGAGAATGGCATCACATTATTCTACACCCCACCCTACACACCGAGCTGCAACACTACGGAGAGGGTTAATAGAGTCATGAAGACTATGATACAGCTCTATGTGGGCGAGCACCATGCGGATTGGGATCGCTATGTGGAGGAATTCTGTTTCGCCATGAATACAGCAGTACATGTCGGCACTAAGTATACTCCTGCCTTCCTCAACTTCGGAAGAGAGTTGAGAGCACCAGGAGATGCTTGTGGTGAGGAGGAAGACGATCCTCGACAGGAGGATGGAGGCACGAGTTGAGCAACCCAGCTGAGGAGGTTGCAAGTACTGAAGCGTGCACAGAAGCTCGTTTTAGATAACCTAAACGAGGCCTATAATAATACCAGGAGGTATTATAATCTTAGGCGAAGACCACTGGAACTAAGGACGGGCCAGTTGGTGTACAAGAGGGATTATCATCTCTCGTCTGGAGTGAACCAGATTGTGGCTAAGCTAGCTCCAAAATTTTCTGGGCCTTATGAGGTAGAGAAAATGTTGAGCGCTTCTGTAGTGTTGCTGAAGGGAGCTGCTGGTAAAATGCTGACGGTTCACGTCAAGGATATAAAAATCTTGCCGCCCCTTTTCCCGAGGAGGAGGAGGAGGAAGATGGAGAGGACGGCAGCGGAATGCGAGCCGCCCGCGACGGCCGAGAGGACAACGATGGAGGAGCCAGCGTGGAGGAGAGCGGTGACGGCAGGAGGAATCGAGTAAGCCGGGTGTCGCTGCCCACTCGGCTGATGGAGTATCGAGGAAGAGTAATTCAACAGCAGCAGTAAGGTGAGTGACCAGGAGGAGAAATAACACCAAAATTTGGAGGAAAATACATTTGGAAATATAGCCCGCTTATTATGGGGTTTGAGATAATTGATAGCTTTGGAATAGTTGAAACTAGCCTGATATTGGAGCATGAAATAATTATGTCTCGATTCAGAGAAATATGTGGACATTAGGCCTATATTTAAAGGTAGCATTCATAACAATTTTTTTTCGAGTAAATGGTCCTGTTTAAACAGAGTCAAAATTAAGCTGAGTGGCAACCCAACCATTCTAGTTCAATTAAACAGATAAGCAGTTTCTGGGCTTTTTCTGTTAAGTCGAAAAATTATTGTTGCTTTTATTTTCGTCTCCAACAATATCGCCATCTTATTGTCTCAGAGCTCGTAATCCAATTCCCCTTGCCAAGCACGGGTCAAAGAGATGGAATTTGCATTATTTCATTTTTCATGTTGTCGTTCACAATCTGTGAACTGTTTAACGATAATTAACATTGGAGGAAATTAATTGTCAGATTTTTCTGAATAATATTATTTGTCCATGAGGTTTTGGATTAAATATTTATTTTGATCATAAAATAAAGCCGGCGATAATTGCTTGGGTCCGTGGTAATTAGTGAATTACGATACAGAAAATAACAGGAGTTATTTTTCTGTGGATAGAAGTATATTATGTTGCAACCGATTATTCATGGTATTTGAATAAGTTGCGTGTGATGGGGCAACCGATTATTCATAGTATTTGAATAAGTTGCATGTGATTGCAACCGATTATTCATGGTATTTGAATAAGTTGCTTGTGATTGTGAGTCATAGTGCACTACAATCGTTTTTGTTGGTTTCAAATTTTGATCAATTTTGCTCCAATATTTTATTGAAAATGAAAATGACCAGAAAATGGTTTTACTGAAATAAAATCTTCATTATTTCAACTCGTTCAATTTCATCTCGTTTTGAAAGACACTGGAGCTGTATTGGTATTACAGTAGCCTATGCTTTATTGTGCTATTGTTTTAATTGTGATTTAGTCACGTTCAGTAGACAGGTCCGAGTTTCCCACGGCCCGTGCTTGTAGGCATTTTCTGTGGCTATATTTCTATCTTCAATAAAACAATTCTAGTAAGGAATTTTATGAGAAAAGGCTTTGTCATCGTCTCATATAAGAATTGGCATCGGGAAACAGCATTTTTCCTATTATACAGTTCTGCCAGTTGAATCTGAATTTCAGTGCTACGTGCCTGTTGAGCGGTCGACGCATAGCGATAAGATAAAATAATCAATTTATTTTGTCTACTAAACAGATTATTCTCGTCCGATCCTGCATTGTTTTTCACTTTATTCAATCTAATAATTCCCGTTTATTCCTGTTTTTCCCCGTTTATTGTTGCTTCTCAAACTTCACTCGGTCAGTCTGTTGTGAGCTACCGAGTAGGCAACATCTAGTGACAGGCTATAGCAAAGCGATTTTATTACGAGTGGACTTTGTGATTTTCATCTTTATTTCTCTCATCAACTCTTCTTCAAATAGCGTCTCCGATTTCTAGTTCAAACTTTTTTTTTGGTGCTTTTTCTTGAGTTTTTGGACTTGTGTTTTCTTTTTCTCCAAACTTTGTCAACGTCATCCTTGACTTCTCTTCTTCAGCATCACTTATCGTCACTTATTACCTTCCTCCCTATTTACTTCTGCGAATTTTCTCATCAACCAATTTTTCAAAGAGAAAATGCCGTCTTTCCGGACCTCTTTCACAGACCAGGTGTTACGGGAGATGGAGCGGCTGTCTCTAACTGAGAAGGCAAGGTTTACGCCTTTCCAAGCACTGTGCACTCGACATGCGAATCGTACCCCAGAAGGACTCCGGGACGTACTGAGGAATTTGAAGAGGGACACCCTCCTCGGGTTTCCTCTGATTCGGGGGGGAGGTATTGCCCTTGCCGTAGTAAACCGGAAGGAGGCTACCACCACCATCTTGGACCCCGGTCACAAGACCTCGACGGATGATTATGAGGCCATCCACGCAATCATGGCCAAGTTCTGTCAAGTGAAAAGACTACGCCGCATCACTGGATGGGATGTGCAGTGTTACCAGCACAACCGGGAAGGCCTCACCCGATGGCAATCTGAACGCATCATCGGTCAACAGCTGCTCCGGCTCCTCCAGCAGCAAACTCCGCCGGTAGACAGCTTGGTAGAGGCTGCCTCCAGGGAGTTGTTTGAAGAGTTTCCTGCTCTGCGGACGGGCCGCGACCGCAACATTGTGGTCACGGTGAACCAGCCCGCTCCCCAACCCCTTTCCAGTCCGGTTAGGGCCGAGACTCCAGTGCCATCAACCTCTGCTATCGCTGACACTCCCATGGAAATCCCAGAGGTCCCCACGGAGGATGGGAGGATGAAGATGCCTTGCTCGAAGGAGGAGGTGGGGGCTTCTCGATCTCGCCGGCATACGGAACCCCTGAGGAAGCCATCCGAACCGCGATCCCTCCTTTCGCCGCAACAAGGTCCGCGACCCCGACTCCCCCTACCCCAGTTTGGATACGAGAGAGGGGACTCACTGAGGCTTGGGGAGCAGCCTCCACAGAACCTCGTGAGCATCCAGAAAGTTCCAGCTGCTTTCCTGTCACCAGCAGCCAGCCGTTGACACCTCCCCGTCCCGCCGCTTCCGTCCGCCCTGATGAATCCGAGGTCCTCGAACTTTCCTCCGAGGACGAAGAGGAAGACACCTCGTTGCCACCGGCAGTTCGCCTGTCCACCACCGACTGCGGACGAGGCCTTGCCCTCATCACGATTGGAGATCGGCCTACAGTGAGGAAGGTCACACACCAGTCCTTCCGCCCCGGAAAGCGCCCTCGCGCCGGGCGCCCGAGGATCCGAGTGCGCCTCCCTGACGGGCGACGGGCTTGGGTCAAGCCGTAAGTAAGCAACCACGGCGGTTAGGCAGTGCGAGAGCACGGCCATGCAGGGCGAAAGCCCGGCACATGCAGTGCGCAAGCACGGCGAAGCTAGGCAGTGCGAGAGCACGGCCATGCAGGGCGCAAGCCCGGCACATGCAGTGCGCAAGCACGGCGAAGCTAGGCAGTGCGAGAGCACGGCCATGCAGGGCGCAAGCCCGGCACATGCAGGGCGCAAGCCCGGCACATGCAGTGCGCAAGCACGGCGAAGCTAGGCAGTGCGAGAGCACGGCCATGCAGGGCGCAAGCCCGGCACATGCAGTGCGCAAGCACGGCGAAGTGAGGCAGTGCGAGAGCACGGCCATGCAGGGCGAAAGCCCGGCACATGCAGTGCGCAAGCACGGCGAAGCTAGGCAGTGCGAGAGCACGGCCATGCAGGGCGAAAGCCCGGCACATGCAGGGCGCAAGCCCGGCACATGCAGTGGAAGCACGGCGTCCTCGGCAGTGTGGAAACACGGCAATTCTGCAGTGCGGGAGCACGGCGTCCTTTTTGCGATGCGGAAGCATGGCGTTTCCTGGCAGTGCGGAAGCACGGCGCCCCGGGCAGTGCGAAAGCATGGCATCCTTTTTGCAGTGCGAAAGCACCGCGTCCTTATTTTTGCAGTGCGACAGCACGGCGTCTCATTGCAGTGCGGAAGCACGGCGTTCCCTTGCAATGCTACTCAGGTTCTCAGAACCGGTCTGAGGTGTTGTTCACCTCGTTTCTTTTTGTATTTTGTGTTACCCTCCCCTCCTGGCAGTGCGAGAGCACCGCGACTCTCATCTGCAGTGCGGAAGCACGGCGTCCTCGGCAGTGTGGAAACATGGCAACTCTGCAGTGCGGGAGCACGGCGTCCTTTTTGCGATGCGAAAGCATGGCGTTTCCTGGCAGTGCGGAAGCACGGCGCCCCGGGCAGTGCGAAAGCACAGCATCCTTTTTGCAGTGCGAAAGCACCTCGTCTTATTTTGCAGTGTGACAGCATGACATCTCATTGCAGTGTGGAAGCATGGCGTTCCCTTGCAATGATACTCAGGTTCTCAGAACCGGTCTGAGGTGTGGTTCACCTCGTTTCTTTTTGTATTTTGTGTTAACCGCCCATCCTGGCAGTGCGAGAGCACCGCGACTCTCATCTGCAGTGCGGAAGCACGGCGTCCTCGGCAGTGTGGAAACACAGCAACTCTGCAGTGCGGGAGCACGGCGTCCTTTTTGCGATGCGAAAGCATGGCGTTCCTGGCAGTGCGGAAGCACGGCGCCCCGGGCAGTGCGAAAGCACGGCATCCTTTTTGCAGTGCGAAAGCACCGCGTCCTTATTTTTGCAGTGTGACAGCACGGCGTCTCATTGCAGTGCGGAAGCACGGCGTTCCCTTGCAATGCTACTCAGGTTCTCAGAACCGGTCTGAGGTGTTGTTCACCTCGTTCTTTTTGTATTTTGTGTTACCCTCCCCCCCTGGCAGTGCGAGAGCACCGCGACTCTCATCTGCAGTGCGGAAACACGGCGTCCTCGGCAGTGTGGAAACACGGCAACTCTGCAGTGCGGGAGCACGGCGTCCTTTTTGCGATGCGAAAGCATGGCGTTCCTGGCAGTGCGGAAGCACGGCGCCCCGGGCAGTGTGAAAGCACGGCATCCTTCTTGCAGTGCAAAAGCACTGCGTCCTTATTTTTGCAGTGCGACAGCACGGCGTCTCATTGCAGTGCAGAAGCACGGCGTTCCCTTGCAATGCTACTCAGGTTCTCAGAACCGGTCTGAGGTGTTGTTCACCTCGTTTCTTTTTGTATTTTGTGTTACCCTCCCCTCCTGGCAGTGCGAGAGCACCGCGACTCTCATCTGCAGTGCGGAAGCACGGCGTCCTCGGCAGTGTGGAAACACGGCAACTCTGCAGTGTGGGAGCACGGCGTCCTTTTTGCGATGCAAAAGCATGGCGTTTCCTGGCAGTGCGGAAGCACGGCGCCCCAGGCAGTGCGAAAACACGGCATCCTTTCTGCAGTGCGAAAGCACCGCGTCCTTATTTTTGCAGTGCGACAGCATGGCGTCTCATTGCAGTGCGGAAGCATGGCGTTCCCTTGCAATGCTACTCAGGTTCTCAGAACCGGTCTGAGGTGTTGTTCACCTCGTTTCTTTTTGTATTTTGTGTTACCCGCCCCTCCTGGCAGTGCGAGAGCACCGCGACTCTCATCTGCAGTGCGGAAGAATGGCGTCCTCGGCAGTGTGGAAACACGGCAACTCTGCAGTGCGGGAGCACGGCGTCCTTTTTGCGATGCGAAAGCATGGCGTTTCCTGGCAGTGCGGAAGCACGGCGCCCCGGGCAGTGCAAAAGCACGGCATCCTTTTTGCAGTGCGAAAGCACTGCGTCCTTATTTTTGCAGTGTGACAGCACGGCGTCTCATTGCAGTGCGGAAGCACGGCGTTCCCTTGCAATGCTACTCAGGTTCTCAGAACCGGTCTGAGGTGTTGTTCACCTCGTTTCTTTTTGTATTTTGTGTTACCCTCCCCTCCTGGCAGTGCGAGAGCACCGCGACTCTCATCTGCAGTGCGGAAGCACGGCGTCCTCGGCAGTGTGGAAACACGGCAACTCTGCAGTGCGGGAGCACGGCGTCCTTTTTGCGATGCAAAAGCATGGCGTTTCCTGGCAGTGCGGAAGCACGGCGCCCCGGGCAGTGCGAAAGCACGGCATCCTTTTTGCAGTGCGAAAGCACCGCGTCCTTATTTTTGCAGTGCGACAGCACGGCGTCTCATTGCAGTGCGGAAGCACGGCGTTCCCTTGCAATGCTACTCAGGTTCTCAGAACGGTCTGAGGTGTGGTTCACCTCGTTTCTTTTTGTATTTTGTGTTACCCGCCCCTCCTGGCAGTGCGAGAGCACCGCGACTCTCATCTGCAGTGCGGAAGCACGGCGTCCTCGGCAGTGTGGAAACACGGCAACTCTGCAGTGCGGGAGCACGGCGTCCTTTTGTGATGCGAAAGCGTGGCGTTTCCTGGCAGTTCGGAAGCACGGCGCCCCGGGCAGTGCGAAAGCACGGCATCCTTTTTGCAGTGCGAAAGCACCGCGTCCCTATTTTTGCAGTGCGACAGCACGGCGTCTCATTGCAGTGCGGAAGCACGGCGTTCCCTTGCAATGCTACTCAGTTCTCAGAACCGGTCTGAGTGTGGTTCACCTCGTTTCTTTTTGTATTTTGTGTTACCCTCCCCCCTGGTAGTGCAAGAGCACCGCGACTCTCATCTGCAGTGCGGAAGCACGGCGTCCTCGGCAGTGTGGAAACACAGCAATTCTGCAGTGCGGGAGCACGGCGTCCTTTTTGCGATGCGAAAGCATGGCGTTTCCTGGCAGTGCGGAAGCACGGCGCCCCGGGCAGTGCGAAAGCACGGCATCCTTTTTGCAGTGCGAAAGCACCGCGTCCTTATTTTTGCAGTGCGACAGCACGGCATCTCATTGCAGTGCGGAAGCACGGCGTTCCCTTGCAATGCTACTCAGGTTCTCAGAACCGGTCTGAGGTGTGGTTCACCTCGTTTCTTTTTGTATTTTGTGTTACCCGCCCCTCCTGGCAGTGCGAGAGCACCGCGACTCTCATCTGCAGTGCGGAAGCACGGCGTCCTCGGCAGTGTGGAAACACGGCAACTCTGCAGTGCGGGAGCACGGCGTCCTTTTGTGATGCGAAAGCGTGGCGTTTCCTGGCAGTTCGGAAGCACGGCGCCCCGGGCAGTGCGAAAGCACGGCATCCTTTTTGCAGTGCGAAAGCACCGCGTCCCTATTTTTGCAGTGCGACAGCACGGCGTCTCATTGCAGTGCGGAAGCACGGCGTTCCCTGCAATGCTACTCAGGTTCTCAGAACGGTCTGAGGTGTGGTTCACCTCGTTTCTTTTTGTATTTTGTGTTACCCTTCCCCCCCTGGCAGTGCGAGAGCACCGCGACTCTCATCTGCAGTGCGGAAGCACGGCGTCCTCGGCAGTGTGGAAACACAGCAATTCTGCAGTGCGGGAGCACGGCGTCCTTTTTGCGATGCGAAAGCATGGCGTTTCCTGGCAGTGCGGAAGCACGGCATCCTTTTTGCAGTGCGAAAGCACAGCGTCCTTATTTTTGCAGTGCGACAGCACGCGTCTCATTGCAGTGCGAAAGCACCGTGTCCTTTTTTTTTTGCAGTGCAAAAGCATGGCGTTTCCTTGCAGTGCGGAAGCACGGCATCCCGGCAGTGCGGAAGCACGGCATCCTTTTTGCAGTGCGAAAGCACGGCGTCCCACATCGCAGTGCGAAAGCATGGCATCCCCCATTGCAGTGCGGAAGCACGGCGGTCTCTTGCAGTGTGCAAACACGGCATCTCAATGTGGTGCGGAAGTACGGCGCAGATCTTCAAGATCTACTCTGAAGCTAGGCCTAGGATCTGGCCAGATAGCTTGCTCATTTCTTCGGATGGTGCCGACGCACCACCACCGGTTGGCAAGGAGTCAACCTGGCGCCCAGTTTGTGTTCGGTCTATGATGACCGGCGGAGAGGCGGCAGAATGTACTCAGGTATTTGGGACATTCTGTCTGCCGTTTACCCCTTCCATCCTCACCCCCCCCTCTCCTCCCCCTCTCTTTTCCCCCCCTTCCCTTAGTAGGAACAGTGTGTCACGATGTATATCGTAACTAGAGAAAGGAATTGAGTTTAGGGCTCATTTATTTGACGCTCGGCTATCTTTGATAGAATCAAAGGGGTCAACGTGCAAGCCAGCCGCTGGCCTACCGCTCAGCGGTGCTGCGCATCCTCTCTCCCCTCCCTCTCGGTCACTGAGGGAGGCTCGAGAAAGGCTAGCAGGAGGCAGTCGAGTTCGGAAACCCAGTGCAGGCAGTCGAGTTCAGAGAGCCAGGGCGAGCGGTCGAGTGAGGTGAGAAGGAAGCAGCGAGCAGCTAGCAACATCACAGTACATCTTGTACTAAAGTGAACTCCGATTTCTTCAGCGACCGGGAGTTGTGTTGAGGCTAAAGACGATAAGCCTCAAACACGGTGAACTCCATTGCTCAACACCCGTTTGGGCGAGTGCTGAACGACATTTAACCCGTTTAGACGACGGGCTACCAGTTTCGACCAACGGCGACACGTCAGGTTTGGTCGAAACCTGACTCCCCATTGGTAGACCACCAGTGCAACATCGAGGCACAAGAGGACCTCTGGAAAGGTGTGGAAAAACCTTTCCCGCGACTCCGCGACCGATCCGGACCCCAGGAGGACAACTGGTGCCCGGCAAGTAGGACTTAGGAAAGTCTAGAGCGCGAGCCGCCACAGCGCACTAATCCATGCGGAACCGAGAGAGGACCTCAGGAAGGTGTGGAAAAACCTTTCCCGCGACTCCGCGACCGATCCGGACCCGAGGAGGACAGCTAGTGCCCGGCAAGTAGGACTTAGGAAAGTCCAGAGCGCGAGCCGCCGCAGCGCACTAATCCAGTGCGGAATCGAGAAAGGACCTCAAGGAAGGTGTGGAAGAACCTTTCCCACAACCCCGCGACTGATCCGGACCCCAGGACGACAGCTGGTACCCGGCAAGTAGGACTTAGGAAAGTCCAGAGCGCGAGCCGCCGCAGCGCACTAATCCAGTGCGGAATCGAGAGAGGACCTCTGGAAAGGCTAGGGAAGGCCTTTACCAGAGCTCCGCGACCGATCCGGACCCCAGGAGGACAGCTGGTGCCCGGCAAGTAGGACTTAGGAAAGTCCAGAGCGCGAGCCGCCGCAGCGCACTAATCCAGTGCGGAATCGAGAAAGGACCTCAAGGAAGGTGTGGAAAAACTTTCCCGCGACTCCGCGACCGATCCGAACCCGAGGAGGACAGCTAGTGCCCGGCAAGTAGGACTTAGGAAGTCCAGAGCGCGAGCCGCCGCAGCGCACTAATCCGTGCGGAATCGAGAAGGACCTCAAGGGAGGTGTGGAAAAACCTTCCCGCGACTCCGCGACCGATCCGGACCCGAGGAGGACAGCTGGTGCCGGCAAGTAGGACTTAGGAAAGTCCAGAGCGCAAGCCGCCGATCGCACTATTCCAGTGCGGAATCGAGAGAGGACTCCGGAAAGGCTAGGGAAGGCCTTTACCAGAGCTCCGCGACCAACCCGGACCCCAGGAAGACACCCGGTGCCCAAGGACTCAGACTTAGTCCTGACAGGAAGCCCTTTCTCGCAACTGGCACCGCAAGGTTCCTATTCCCTTCATTCGCGACCAACCCTGTTTGGCAGTGCGAAAGCATGGCCCCTCTTTCCTAAAAGAGGGAAACATTTCTCCAAAACACTCAAACCCTGTTTCAACCCCCAACTCGAACGAGGGTGGTTGACGGACACCCACCAAGACTCCCGTCCCCTGCCGCGCCCTCCCCAGTCGCCGACTGAGTTTATCCGGCCCAGAGCGACACTGGAACTCTGATAGAGAAAGGTGTGGGCAAAAATCTACTTAGACTATACTATTGAACAAGCAATTTTGTGTTTATATGTTCCATTATACCGGATCTCAAAAATGGCTCTAATGATTCTCAAGAGATTTGTACATAGTAGTTGATAATTAAAAATTCTATCACACTAGGTCTCATCCCTGGACAACTCGCTGAAGGACATGGAAAGATAATAATTATTCATCATTGGAAAAACAGCTGATAATTTCGTAGTCTGTGGATAATGGAAGTGAGCAAGTGAGTGTGTATGTGGAAAATCAAAATATCTCATCCCCGAAATTCACAAGCTGACATAATATAGCAGCTGTAAAATATAAGCTTGACCTAGAAGATAAGAAACCTTAAGGTTTTGAACGATAAATTAATCATTATTAAAAAAACAATAATCATATTAAAAATAAAAACATATCTTTGCAATGTTTTCGAATTCATCAAAAAGTTGAATTCTCATTCAGCCCATCAAATCTAAATTTGTTTTAAGAGATGCACTCAGCTGCTGGGGTGGGCTCTTTGCATGTTTACTATTTTGTTTAAAACGTGGTGGAACATTTTTAGTGTTCATAGTTTATAAATAACTATGTTCCAGGGACATTTCAAGGTACATATAGAATGTTCTCAGGATGCCCCCCACTTCCTAGAGAGCATCCTTGAAGATCCTCCTAACTTACTGAGAATGTCTTAAGAATATTCCACAACACCCCTAGGATGTGCCCTGAAAATGTTCCAGGAAACTGCTTTTCTTGGACATTCACTCCTTCCAGCGACATCCCCTGGACATTCCAAGGTACTTATAGAACGTTCCGGGGATGTCCCCTAACTTCTTGGAGAACGTTCCTAGAAAATGCTCAGAACATACTTGTGCTGTGTGGGTATGTCCTTTCAAATCACCATTTTGTGAGCACTTATAGTCGCACATATTGCATTCAAATTTACGTATATTCAAATGCACAGCATCCATGTGTCTTATCAAATCACCATTTTGTGAGCACTTATAGTCGCACATATTGCATTCAAATTTACGTATATTCAAATGCACAGCATCCATGTGTCTTATCAAATCACCATTTTGTGAGCACTTATAGTCGCACATATTGCATTAAAATTTACGTATATTCAAATGCACAGCATCCATGTGTCTTTTCAAATCACCATTTTGTGAGCACTTATGATCGCACATATTGCATTAAAATTTATGTATATTCAAATGCACAGCATCCATGTGTCTTTTCAAATCACCATTTCGTGAGCACTTATAGTGACATAAGTTGTGACTTATGATGTCATAAGCATCATAAGGATGACACAACTTGTATAGCATCAAACGCTGATCAGATCACATTGGTTACTCAATTAAAGAATACACTTATAGAAATCAATGAGTGGTTCAAAGTGAATGGACTTTCCTTAAATTGCAGTAAAACACACCTTATACAATTTCGTTCCATGCGCAATCAAACTAGGATAGACGAGACTCACCTTCCAACCATTAGAAATGCTTAATACTCTCCTCCTCAACTAAATTCTTGGGACTTGTAATCGACCAGAATTTTTCCTGGAAGAGCACATTAAGAGCTTAATGAAAAAATTGAATCAGGCCTATTTGTAATTTCAACTCTTTCCACTCACTTGACAGAACACATTATTGACTGTCTATTATGCATATGTTTACTCCACTTGAGCTACGGACAAATATTTTGGGGTAACTCTGTAGACAGCCGAAGAATCTTCATCATGCAGAAAAAGATATTGAGAGTTATCTGTAGACTGAGATCAAGGGACTCATGTAAAGCATTTTTCTAAGACCTTAACATACTCAACTTCCTTCCATTTACATTTACCAGCTAGGAGTTTTTTAAAGTAATATCAATAAGTTCCAATTTTGTACAGATAATCATAAATATAATACTCGAAATAGAAATTATTATTGCATTTCCAATCCATAGTAATGTTGCTTTTGAAAAAACTCCATTTATTCAGGAATGAGACTCTATAATAGGCTGCCTACAGACATTCGAAACATGAATTAGTCATTTTATTCAACAGGCAGTCAAAAAATGTTATTAGAGAAAAGCCTATACACAATCTCAGAATTTTATTCACAAGAAAATTGATTTTTTTATATATATGATATATATTCATTACATCCTTAAAGATACTTGACACTTGATACTTGAATAAAATATTTATTATTTTGATTGTATGTATTATAGTATTAGGATAGTATTAGTACTGACAAGTTACCTGTCAAATGGGATTATTCCCAAAATTGATGTAATGTAATGATTATTAATAAATAAATAAGTTGCATTAAAATTTCGTATATTCAAATGCACAGCATCCATGTGTCTTTTCAAATCACCATTTTGTGAGCACTTATAGTCGCACATATTGCATTAAAATTTATGTACATTTAAATGCACAGCATCCATGTGCTTTTTCAAACGATCATATCATGAGCACTTATACGAGGGTAGGCTGATAACTAATGCACACATGCTTGTAGAGCACAAACTAAATAACTTCAGAAGCGCGCCTGGTGGCATGTAGAAGTACTATTTCTCCTCTACACGGCTGTATAGTTTGAAGGCGTTGTGCTCATCCAGTTTGGTTTGGTTAGTGAAAGTATGGTGTCGTGTTTTGGTGTTATGCTAACGCGCTTATCGAATTTTTAACTGCTGAGAAAGTGAATCCTAGTGAGATTCATCGTCATTTAAAGGCTGTTTATTGTGACAATACTGTTGATAGGTCTACCGTGAATCGATGGGTTATAAAATTTCGAGATTGCCAACCTGGAAAAGCCTCAATTGTTGTGAAACACCCAGCGTACGTCCAATCACTGCCACAGACGATAATCATCATAAACTCGTCGAAGACTGATTCAAAATGACCGGCGAATCACTCAACAGCATATAGCAACCAAATTGGAATATCCAAGTAACATGTTGGCCTCATTATTGAACAATTGGGATACCATAAAATCTGTGCACGATGGGTACCACGCCGTCTGACAGACGAGAATAAACAGCGTTGATTGGAATGCTGGGAACAATTTGAAGTGCTACCGTTAGGAAGGAGACGACTTCATAGATCATTATTGAGAAGAATCAAGAATTAAATAACCTTTAAACGACGATGAATTTCACCGGGATTCACTTTCTCAGCAGTCAAAAATTCGATAACAGCGCGTTGTTTATTCGCGTTTACATAACACCAGAACACAACGCCATTCTTTCACCAACCAAACCAAACTGGATGAACACAACACCTTCAAACTACGCAGCCGTGTAGAGGATAAATAGAACTTCCACATGCCACCAGGCTCGATTCTGGGGGTTATTTGGTTTGTGCTCTACAAGCATGTGTGCATTACTTATCAGCCTACCCTCGTAGTTGCACATATTGCATTCAAATTTACGTACATTCAAATGCACAGCATCCATGTGTTTTTTTTCAAATCACCATTTCGTGAGCACTCATAGTTGCACATATTGCATTCGAATTTACGTACATTCAAATGCACAGCATCCATGTGCTTTTTCAAATCACCATTTCGTGAGCACTTATAGTCAGTATCAGTCAGACCTTGGAATGAGCTAGATGTGTTTTTGTGGTCTCTGTAAATAAGTCGAATTGTGAGGAATTTTGAAGGGATTGAGTTTTGTAACTTTGCAGTGTTATGTTATTGACTGTAGTCTTTTGATATTTCATATCCGTTCTCGTGTTTGAGTGTTCCTTTTATTAAAAAATTGCATTTTTGTGAATTGCAAACAAGTTTTTTCAATCGTCAGCCACAGCAGTTATTGTTCGGCCGTTATCATGAGCAGCAAACAGCAGATAAGAGCAGGCCTTCGTTCATCGGACAGTAGCAGCGATAAGCCTGATAATGTGCTGGTCGGTGAGTCCACCCGTTTCTCCTCTCTTTCGTTGGACGAAAAGTTATTAACTATTTTCAACGAGATTAAAGGGGTTAAATAGGAACAAAAATCGATTATCCAATCGATTGAAGACATTCAAATTTCTGTGGATGGCTTTTGTAAGAATTTGAAAAGTCATGATGACAAGTTAGCTAAGCACTCTGAACTTTTTCCGCTTTGAATGCTGAAATAGATTATTTAAAAAGTGAAAATCAGAAAATGAAATCTGAAATGAATGATTCTAACAATACAGTAGGATAAACAGTGTTGAAATAAGTGGTTTGCCGCTTAATAAATCAGGGGACAATTTATCCACAGTTCTGAACAAGTTGTTCACCTTTCTAAAATTCAATTTCACGTCAGATATGGTTGATATCATGCACCCTCTTCCATCTAGAACTGATAGTGACGGTAGAAGTGCAATAATAAAATTTGTAAAGCGCACGGACACACTGCATTGCTAGAACTTGCTAAGAAAAATAAGGGTCTGAAGGCTAGTGATGTAGGACTTCAATCTCAAAACTCAATTTTCATTAATCCGTCACTTTCAAGAGAGAATAAGCAGTTGTTCAAGGACGCTAGGCTAATGAAAAATCTCATGGAATTAAGTACGTCTGGGTCCACAACTGTAAAATTCTAGTGCGAAGGAGTGACGACGATCGAGTTTATCCAATAAATAGTAGGGAAGACTTGGTCAATTTGAAGAACAAATATGATCCCGAATTGAAGAAAACATTGCTCAATGAGTACAGTTTTTTTTTGCTCTCTTGCTCTATGAACTGGATTTCGCCTAACACTGATTTTGTCTTTCACTCAGACTTTTTACTTTAAATTACATAGTCTATGTCAACTTTTTTTTCTGAAACTGAATACTACTAGGCCTACTGTTATCAATATTTTAATCCTCACATCTTATTCCATATGTATTATTCTAACAGCTTAATTTAAAGAAAGATATTAAATTTATGAATTCGATTGATTTATTCTAATAATATGATGATATTGTAATTATTATAAACTGTATTAATTTCGGAGAATTGTGATGATATCCATCTAAATTCTATTTTTCAAATAAAACTTTCTATTTATTCATTAATTTTGCGTATTGTGCTCAGTAGTATGTTAAATTCAAATAATAAAAATTCAATGAAATCTTCAGGTAGTTTTTAATAAAATTGTTGACTTGAGAAAGCAAGTTATATTTCTATGATGCTTTTTTTGAGTTAATTGAATCCTTCTTCCAGATATTCATTTATCCTTGAACTTTCATTGAAATTGAAATAACACAATATCATTTTATAATAGTGTTTTAGTGAATTATTGTTTGTTTTTATCTAAATTTTCCATTTTCTTTTTCAAATTATTGCTGGTAATTTCATTAGCACAAATTTCTTGTTTATTCAGTTTCACCATTTATTCTTATCTTTTGTTCCTTCAAGTAATTCCGACTTTTAATCAAATTAATTATAATAATTTAACGGAGACTGGAAAATAACATCATTCTGTTATTCTAAAATGTCGTTAAATCTTTTATTAGTTTGTGTGAGTGTGTGTGTTGAATGATATGATTTTTGTTATCGGATACAATGAATTATCACTTCATGTGTGTGTATTGTGTGATTTTGTGTGTGTATGGAGGAGGCCAGTGACACATGTACATTACTAAGAGATGTTGATGAAGTGAATACCTCTCATATTTCAGAGTGTTCAAACCTAACTATCCTTCACCAGAATATTCGGGGAGTTAGTAGTATTTTGATTGTTTTTTAACTTATAACTGAAAAATTAAACCTGCAATAATAGTGTTGTCTGAAGTTTGGTTGACTTCAAGCGAAGAGGCATTATTGTATTGTATTGATGGATACAACCAATTTTCAAATATTTCTGTTTTTACCCGTGTCACACTGGTTTAATTGTTTATTATTATTATTAGTATATTGTTATTATTCTACTGAGCTACCTGATTTTTCACACTTCATTAAAGGATCAGTTATAGAGACAGAAATAAGTGATCACAAGGCTGTGGCTTTGACTCTCAGTCGTAGAAACTTAACAATTATAGCTGTACAACGGATGTTAAAACTATTATTAATTACGACAGCTTATGTGACATGCTTATAGCTCATGACTGGTCCGATGTCTTGTTTAGTAATGATATTGATTATAAATTCGATAAATTCTTGAAAACTTTTCATATTTATATAGATAATTCAACTTCAGTTATTAATATAGAAACGAATAAATAGGCATTCGAAGATTAAAACCTTGGATTTCAGAGGGGTTGTGTGCAGCAATTCTCTTCCGAGACAAATTGGCAAAGTTGGCAAGGAGAAATCCAGGAAATTGCAGATTACAATCCAATTGGAAGGTTTATTCTAAAAAAATTAAAACTTGGATACAAATAGAAAAAAATAAATTTTATTCTTCAATTAACGATCTACCTCCAAAACAAAAATGGTTTACTCTTAATAAGCTGTGTGGCAATCCCAATAAGAAAAGTAAACTTGATTTAAAGATTGAGCACGATAATACTGTTATCACAGATAAGAGTACCGTGGCTGAATTATTTAATATTTTTTTTGTAAATGTACCTAAAGAGGTTGCAACCTCCATAAAGAATGACCGCAGGGCTTGGAATGAGTATGTTAATTTTTTCAGAGTGGATCAATGTCCTAGATCTATTTTCTTTGAGCCGGTAACTTATAATGAACTTTTCCTACATATTTCTAAATTGAAACAGGGTAAGGCTCCTGGTGATGATAAAATATCTTCCAAACTTCTTAAAAATGTGGCAGTTGCTATTGTTCCAATTCTTACTGATATATTCAACTGTAGCCTCTCTTGTGGTAAGTTTCCAAGCAGGTTAAAATTAGCTAAGGTTATTCCTATTTATAAAAGTGGCTCACATTCTAATCTTACTAATTACAGGCCCATATCTCTGATTTCAGTGTTTTCAAAACTTTTGGAAAAAATTGTTAAAATAAGACTCCTTAACTTTCTAAATTCAAACAATTTCTTCTATTGCCGTCAGTTTGGTTTCAGGGAGGGTTTCAACACTGAAATGGCTCTTGAGAGTTTCTTGGCTTCAATACATAACAATCTCAATTCCAAATTGCCTTCTTGTGTATCAGGTCTATTTCTTGATATAAAAAAAGCTTATGACACTGTAAATCATTCTCTACTACTTGATAAGCTGTTAAGAGCGGGCATTAGAGGTGTTGCGCATAGTTGGTTTATCTCCTATCTGAGTAATCGACACCAATATGTTTCTGTTGGAAATAGGTTTTGGACCCTGTGTTATTCCTCATATTTATAAATGATCTCTTTTCAGGAGACTTTAATGGACTGCCGGTCTCATTCGCGGATGATACTGCTTTTTCATATTGCGGTGCAGACAGTGAAAATCTATTTTTCAAGATGCAGGAGGATTTGCATAAATTACTTGTCTGGTTCAATTGTAATGGTCTTTCTCTGAATGTATCCAAAACCAAATATTTGCTTTTTACATTAACCACATCTTGGCAATTTCCTTCAATGCTTAAATTTCATAATTACACATGTGATCAGTTAAATTGTGATTGCCAAATAGTACAGCAATCTGACAGTGTAAGATATCTTGGTGTATTGTTAGATGAGAGGCTCACATGGACCCACCATATGCATAATTTAAAAACATATCTTCTGATACTTTTAAGAAAATTCTACTTTCTTAGAAAACTTTCACCTCAACCGGTTTTAAGACAATTGTATTTTGCTCTTGTAGATTCTAAGTTGAACTGTCTTTTGCAGATGACACTGTATTGATCTTCAGCGGCAAAAGCTGGGTAGAAACTTTCAATATAGCCAATAGAACCTAATAATTATTAGAAAATGGCTTCAAGATCATATCCTGACTTTAACGCTGACAAAACTAAGTATATCACCTTTTCACCCAATATAACTGGACAACCAGCAACAGATTTAAATCTTAAAATAGGGACAACAAATAATAACAATGAAAACTCTACAGATAATACAGAAGCACAAAAACTTAGAAAGGGTTCACACGATTAAATATCTTGGTATATTATTGGATCAACATTTAAAATGGAACAAACACATAGATTATTTGTGCTCAAAGTTGAAATACCTCATTTACATTTTTTACAAAATAAATAAAATAAAAACATAGACATTATACGGAAAATTTACTTTGCGTACGCTCACTCATTATTTCAATATATTAATGAAGTATGGGGAGCTGCTTATGATACACATCTGAAGAAATTATTTATCTTACAAAAACATATTATAAGAGCAGCATTAGGAAGACCTCGACTCTATCCTAGTAGGGACATTTTTCTTGAATTTAAGGTCCCTACAATAAGACAGAATTATATGAAAAATATAATACTCCATATCAATAAGAATAAATCTAATTTTCCTGCACACATAACACCCCATAATACACGTGCTAACAATAGATTCAACACAGAACTCATTAAGCTAACCATATGCAGGCATCAATTTACCTATTATTGCAGCTACATTATAAATAAAATTCCAAACGATTTTATAGATAAACAAATGACACGTAATTTAAGCAAAAGCATAGATTATTGGATTGAGCATAACATATTCTTCAAACTAGTTGTATAAAGTATAATATTGTATCCAACAAGCATTGTTACTAAAAACATTGAGCAATGGTTTTTTTCATTTTCACGTTATCGAACACGGTATTGTAAATGTTCCCTCATCATCTTTTTTTTTTTTATCGTATATTTTTATGTATTCCCTGTGTGAAATATTCACTTCATGATGGCCTCAAGACGTCACAGTGGTTAATTGGATTCTACTTTGTCATATAGTATGTACTATTCTTAAGTTTTTAATTTTTTTTTCTGAGCCTTTGAGACTTTTGTATATTGCTGTAATACTTTCTTTAGCTCTTTTTATTTTAATTTTTATATCGCTTCTTACTTGACCTGAATTGAAGCAGAATAATTTAACCGCAACTCACTGCCAACACACAAGGACTCTTATGTTGGCAGTGCCGAATATTACATTGATTACATTGATAATTATTGTTGTGCAAGTTACAATAAATGTATATTTTAGGTGATTGTATATTGCATACTTTAGTGATTGTATTGTACAAATATTTGTATGTGATTTTTGGCAATAAATTCAATTCAATTCAAAAAAAAAAAAAAAAAAAAAAAAAAAAAAAAAAAAAAAAAAACTACGGAATAACCTGTTGGGGCTCCACTTATAAAACACATATAAAGCCGTTAGTCACTATGCAAAAATCAATAGTCCGTGTTATGAAGGGTGTAAGGAGAACCGAGCACTCATTCACAATTTCCCAAATGTACAATAATTGTTTACCTTTGCGCTACATCTATGTTTTTAAAGTATTACCTTCTTTCTTTATGCAATCCGGGGATCGTAGTAGGCAAATGTATGAGGGTTATCATTTATATGCAACAAGAATTGTAACCAACAATACACATATTGCATTCAAATTTAAGTACATTCAAATGCACAGCACCCATGTGTCTTTTCAAATCACCATTTTGTGAGCACTTATAGTTGCACATATTGTATTACAATTTATGTACATTCAAATGCACAACATCCATGTGTCTTTTCAAATCACCTTTTGGTGAGCACTTATAGTCACACATATTGCATTCAAATTTATGTACATTCAAATGCACAGCATCCATGTGCTTTTTCAAATTACCATTTTGTGAGCACTTATAGTCACACATATTGCATTCAAATTTTCGTACATTCAAATGCACAGCATCCATGTGTTTTTTCAAATTACCATTTTGTGAGCACTTATAGTCGCACATATTGCATTCAAATTTACGTACATTCAAATGCACAGCATCCATGTGCTTTTTCAAACTAACATTTTGTGAGCACTTATAGTCGCACATATTGCATTCAAATTTACGTACATTCAAATGCACAGCATTCATGTGTCTTTTCAAATCACTATTTTTTGAGCACTTATAGTCGCATATATTGCATTCAAATTTACGTACATTCAAATGCACAGCATCCATGTGTTGTTTCAAATGATGACTATATGAGGACTTATGATCGCACATATTGCATTCAAATTTACGTACATTCAAATGCACAGCATCCATGTGTTGTTTCAAATGATGACTATATGAGGACTTATAGTCGCACATATTGCATTCAAATTTACGTACATTCAAATGCACAGCATCCATGTGTCTTTTCAAATCACCATTGTGTGAGCACTTATAATGGCACATATTGCATTTGAACAAGCACACTTTCAAGTGAACCGACTTAAAATGTTGGTCAAGTGTTGCATTACTAGGGAAAGCTTTATCACAATCACTACACTTGAATGGCCTTACATTCTCATGCTCTCTACACTTTTTGGAATAAGTCTTATTACATAGGTGGCTATTGACACCCTTTTCACCTGATAACTCTATCAGTTGTTTGCCTTTGGCACCATAAGTCGAACCCTCATTCAATGAGAGGTGTTGTTCGTTTGAGGTGCCATCAGTGAATGAGAGAGGTTTCTGAACGTTGCTTACACTCATCATTGGGTTCGATGTTTGATTAGATGACGTGGTGCAACCGTGGTTCTTGCTTTGTGGTGCAACTGTGGTCACAGTAGTTTGTGTAGCATGAAGGAGTTTCGGTTTCTTGCTTGGTGGCCGTCCCAGTAGACAGGTCATTTCGTGCTGCTCCAAGTAGAGCGGTGAGGTGAAGACTGAGTTACACTCTGCGCAGTAGAAGCTGACATCTGTGGAAAATGAGTACAGATGCATAAGTCACACCATTTTCGAATGTAATGATTTGTATTATTCTTTCTATGTTTATTTGTAGCATTACGTCCTCAGCTTGTGTCAATCAAGATGGATTTTAGTCTAGGATCAGCTCCATGCTTCATAGGTAAAATGGGGTGATTCAAGAGTACCTATTGTTCCCAGTACTGGTGCAAATAACTAGGGAGGGGCTAACAGAGATTGAACTAGTATGGTTGGGTACTAGTTATGCATTGTTTTCAATACATAATTAACAAAAATTATGATGTCAATTTTCAAGATGGACTGCTCTAAAAACTAAAAACATGATTAGTCTATATACATTGATGCTTGCAATACATATTTCAGTTCTTATTTTTTAATAAATTGTTTGGATACATAAGATAAGTCCAGAACCAATTTTATCATGCAAAATTTCCTTGTGCTACAAACAGAATTGCCCAAAAACTTTGAATTTTCTGTTCATTTTCCAGTTTTCACTTCATTGTCCTCATATTGAGATTTTGCACAATGATATAAGTTCAAAAGACCATATTTTGTAAAATAGAATCTGCTTTTTCATTTCCTGAACACGATTCATAAAAAAAAAGTTCGTAAAGCATGATTTGAAAGTTTTAAAAAATCAAGAAATTGAAGATACTTTCCTCATAGTCATGGGCGCAGAAGTTTTATGATAGGAAACAGTGGTTCAAGATGAATTTAAAACAATTGAGCTCGTAGAGGATGGAATTCTCTAAAATTTAGAACCAACAAGCACCAATGTATACAATAACTGGACTATATAAAAATTGGCCATTTTTTGTGTTTGGAAATGGGTTGAAGTACACCAAACAAAAATTTCCTGAACACAACTTGGCAAACATGTGTGTATTATGTGTTTGTCAAGTCCCATTCAATCTTGTAGAATTTATAAGGACGGCAAACAAATGTACGTCCAAAAATTGATGTGGGCTTTACACACCACGTACGTTTGACTAAATTTGTATTTATCATCGATAGTAATGTGTGTGTTTATCCAATCACTGTATGTTACCACTGGTTTACAGCTGAAAGTGCCTTTAAGTAACCACACTGGTCCGCCATTATATTCCTCGGAGTAGAAACCTTAACAATAGACCACGAAAATGTGGAAATTCAATAACAATAGGCGACCACTGAAGGGTCACTAGAACTTCTACCTGTCCATCTATTGTTATCGGCGGCCCCGTCTCGTTTCTTTAACCCGATGAAAAATATAAATATGATATAATTTTTAACATGGATTAACACGTGTCAATGTAATGAATAAACAATGTCTAATGACTTACAGATTTTAGTGGAAAAGAGAGGGGAAATAAACTTGGCCGTTCAACCGTTTTGAATGCTATAGTTCAAAAATATATAATATAAGACTTTCGCCTACCTCAATTTCTCAAGTCTTTGAAATACCATTATTAAGTGAAAAACATGATATAAGATCAAAAAATTTATTATTTTTTATTTTTCCTCTCTTTTTTATAATTTATTTGTTAGGTTTTCTGTTATTTACAGACGGATTTCTAGTATAAATTAATAGTGAATTCTCTATCATGCCTTACGTCTTCTTGAGAAGAAGTTGAGAACTAAACAATAAAAAAGTAGATAAAAGAAGAGAATTGAAAAGGAAGAACAGCATGGATGTGTAACAATGAGTTGAGAGGAAGAGAAAAGGAGAGAAAGTTGATAAAAATAATAAAAGCAGTTGATGAAAAATATAAACAAGAGTGGAGTTTGAATAAATATGACAGAGAAGAGGTGAATGAGGAAACGGAAGTAAAACAAAAAG